>NC_081213.1:20364129-20664129 GCF_902713425.1 Acipenser ruthenus
ATACAATTACCCATTTATGCAGTTGAGTTTTTACTGGAGCAATCTAGGTAAAGTACCTTGCTCAAGGGTATAGCAGCAGTGTTCCCTACCTGGGATTGAACCCACAACCCTCTGGTCAGGAGTCCAGAGCCCTAACCACTACGCCACACTGCTGTTATTTTAATCCAACTGACCGTTTCCACCCAGGGCTGATTTATTGATCCTCTCCATTAATTTTTATTTTTTGTTTTTAAAAACATACCAGCGTACATTTACAAGACATTGTGAGGTTTTGAAGAAATGCATTCTTTTTTCTTCATTGCATCGCAAACTATTTGTAATCAGTGGCACACATTCGGCACTGTGAATCTAAATTTGCATTAGACAGACACCGTTGCTCGTGACTAAAGCAACAGTTATGTTGGTTCACTGTAGTAATTTTACTATAAATGATCAGAGGAAACAATCCATTGAAACTAACAACATTTGACCTGACCTTCAGGCTGCCTCTGTTTAGGTTATAAAAATACACTCTGATATTCAGCCAGTGTGAAATCTGGTTGCAGTCAGGCTAGCCAAAAGCAGCTTAAGAGAGAAGAGGAAAGGTGGCAACGATACAAGAGCATTCACTTAGGAGGAGGAGCCACTGTCCTGTCGTTAAGTGACTGAGATTATGAAGCAGGCTAAAAAAAAGCAGCTTTCCCAAAAATTATAAACTAAAGATCCAAAGATCTAAGCACTGACCATAAAAATACAGTGCCCTGATACAGAAGCCCACCATGTGTAACATTGTCTGAGTAGTACCAGGTCTTGTCAAGTGGTGAAGGTTTCTGTTATTTGGGCCACTGTAGCAGGTTATTGCATGTCACAATACATTGTACATGTCTGCGAGCTCAATCCATCATGACTGGCTGGGACTGGAGCGCTTTCCGCAGGTGGCTGTCTGCAAACTTTGCTGTTCCAGGATCACCGGGAGCCTGCCTTGATGCACACCTTGTTCAGTCACTGACATCCACTCTCATGCCCCTTCCTTTCCCAGTATTGTTGCTGAATAGTTGAACACCCCTCTCTCACAGTTTATATAGCTCTAGTGGTCAACATGAACTTCTGTAAAATAAGAGACAAGTGTTATTTCCAAGGCTGTTACTACAAAAAGGTCATCAGCCTACAGGGATGAAAATAATATTTTTGTTGCTGTTTTAGCTATTGAACATTTACTGATACTTTATCACAATAGCAACACATTTTTAGGTTTACACCACCAAGTTCTTCCTCCGTGTGATCCTGTATCAGTCTAATAAGTTGATTTGTGTATCATTCACTTGTAGATTTGACTTCTATTTGTGATTCAGAAACTTCTATGTGTTTGAATGGTGTGGGTGATTGGCTTGGATTTTTCAGAGCTTACATTAAAGTCTGGAGTCTGTGCTTTTCCACAGTGCAGTGTCAGTTGTCATGGAAACTGACCCACATCGTTTAAGGCGGAACCTTTAATCTTTCCCGTGGTCTTTACCATTGCTACAGAGACGGTTGCCTGCTATGTCATGCATCTTGTGACCTGATATCAACACACTGTAGAGAGCTGATTACTTCTGCCACAATAGTTTCACTGTAATTGTTAGAAATGGTTGCTACTGTATGAATACAGAAAATATTACTGCTTATTACAGTAAACCATCAAAACAAATGAAATCATACAATCGTTAATTTTATCAATTTCAATCAGTGGATAAGCATCTTGTGGCATTTTGAAATGTAAACCGTGAATCAGATGTGTCGAAAGTACTAATTGGAAGGATAGAAAATGATTTATCTGTCATTTGCAAAAATTCATTGAGTGTGTTTACAAAGTAATTACTGTAATTGCAATTTTGTTTTCAAACACTATTGCAGTAGTTGTCCTAGCTGTATTTGCAATACAAAACTGCTACTCTTAGTTATGTCACAGTGATTATGTTATGTACTGCACGTTTAGGTTTATAGTACTTGCATACTGAGTTTTCAGTGGGAGGTTTGGATTGTGTTCAGCAGTCACATACATACAAGGCTTCAGTCTGGCCTGCTTGCAATGGCACTCTTAATCCCAGCATTGTATAGTATCTGACATGTGTGACATATTTAGTCCCAATCTTATATCCTGTCAGATTCAGTCATGTTTTCAGTCCACGACCTACTCTGAAGGTACATTTCCCTTAACCAGAGAAGTCTGCTTCTCCAAGGCAGGGAATATAGTAGCATTCAAAATACCTTACAAAAGTCATGGATCATTATTGCAATTTGTGTTAAATTGTTGTAAGCAGACTGTGTAGCATGTGTGTCTGTTGTTATCTGTGGTATTTTTGTGGCGGTTTATTTTTTCATATAAATGTTGACTTCTAAATCTCATCAATACAAATGTTCATTTCTGTGACGTATTCTGTTGTAAATTTCAGTTTAATAAGACAGCCACCAAAGCTTTTAAAATCAAATGTCCTGCTCTAACAGTCTCCCTGATTCCTTTAGCATTGTGCTGAATATTTGTTTTTTTCTTGGCTGCTTCATTCTGTAGATTATTTTAAAATGCTGCTTCCTTGTACCTAACTGCTGTGCTGTAATCAATCTTACTGCAAGCATGCCACCGGATTTAAATCAGAGTGCCAGTGTTTTAACTGTGTGTGTGTTTGTGTGTATATATATAATTTATTTAGAAGGACTTGTAGTCTGAAACGTCCTGATATAATAGATTTTATATTAATTATTACATTTTTAATGTGTACCTACATTATCTTTTTATTTCTGATTTTGCACCTTTTGGTACACAACAGTTTTCCTTTTTCAAATTGTGTGTGTGTGTGTGTATAGAATAATAGATGGGCTTCAGTGAGTTACAGGAGAATAATTTCATATAGGGTTTCTGTGCCATCATAAATTACGAGACCGAAGGTTTTTTTAAACGTAGTGTTTCAGTGCTGTACAGACGTTCTATGTCGTTATCCGTTTCTCTAGTTTCTCTGAAATACGAATGTACCAGCTTTACACTGTTAAACGTATTCTCATTAATGAACATTTCTGTACTGTGGGTGTTGTCGAGTGATTTAAAACGAGACATTTTGTGTTTGAATTGAAAGTGATGGTCTTGAGAAGTCGAATGTGTCAAAGTATATTTTCATCTAGAGGAATTACCACCTTTTGACGTCACTACTGTGGTATTAATGCCTTTTTTTTAGAATGGCTCAGGATGCAAATACAGCCTTCATCCATGTATTTTATATATATAAAATAAATACAGTAAAAAACTGACATTCCATGGATGCATACATCTTGCATATCTCATCCTGTCTGGGTCAGCTCTGAGAGATCTGGTTATAAATGTGTAGTTTGCCTCTGAACCTCAGTTATTCCTGCTGAAGAGTGTAAAAGACTCATTCTGCTTTCAAGTCTTGTAGAATCTTATCCCAGAAGCTGGCAGGCTTCTCTGTATGTTCCCTAGAGTCGAGCCTTCAGCTTGTTTCTTCCCAGTCAGTTTCATGCCCAGTCATCCCTCTCTTCACTTTGTGATACTCAGTGATTTGACTCACAGTCAGTGGGTCAGCTTTCCCAGTTACCTTCAGTGTTGTTCTTTAACTCTATCGGCACTTTGCATAAAGACAGCCATACTTCAGTATATTTAATGACATATTTTAGTGTCTTACGCAGACTGGGACACTAACTGGTTTGCTGTGTGACATTGAGAGTATTGTTATTTGTCATCTTTTGAGTGGCAGTGAGTTCTGTGACCGAATGAATAATAGAGACCCAGCAATTGGTTTTCTGAAGTATTCTGCTGACCAGGGGTGTAATATCACACTAATATCACAATAAGATACGTATTGCAAAATGCAGGTTGCAATATGATATGTATCACAATGCATGTGATGCTCCTGGTGGGCTAGTGTATGATGCATAAGAAGATCAAATAATGGCAAACTGTATTGTTATATGACAATTATATCTGTTCAGCGAGATGACAACTTCCCAACAACACCAAATGTGACCCTGTCTGACCACTTTTTATTTTATGTAGACCTCTACTTAATTGCACTCTGTGCAAGACAATAACATGGTGAGATCTCTTGGCAAACACACTTCAAAGGGTTAATTGAGGGAGTTCTGAATTCCATGAGTTATCAGAGTAAAAGGAAGGTGTTTGAACACTGAACCACTGCCTGCGTTATCACTATTTATTTTGCAGCCTTGTGATAAGAATTAAAATGTTAAGTGTTAAATAACATGATATGCTTAGAGTATACAGAATGTTTGTTAATAATGTTGCATATTGTACATGTTAAGATGATCTGTATTCAAATAAGAACAAAATATATATATTTTTTTTCTGTTCCTTTGTAATTTCTACACAATGAATATTATCTGCAGCTGTATCAATGCCTCAATAATTTTTTTATTAGGAAGCTCTTATGCAGGCCACAACTACTACAATAAACCAGGATTAAATGTGGTCAATCTAAGTATAAAGGACTATAGTATTGTACAGTAGAATTTATAATGGTATGTAAATTGCTGCCCCCCTGGTGGATAAGCACTCCTACTTGCGTGAAAATCCGGAATTTTTTTTTTTTTATATACAATTTCTGCTCCCCCCTCCCCGCAACTGTAAATTTGTAAATTGAAAGGTTTTTAATGAAAAAAATGAGAAGACATGATCACTTTTCACCACTGGGTGGCAGTAAAACCATACAGGAGCAGCAGGTCAAGGTATTTAAAAAAATGAATGCTGTGTTCTTGATAAAATGTTTAAAATTAATATCTGCTGTTAAACAGTATACACAGGATAAGTTTTTAACATTTAGCAAAAATCCCCCCTATATAGTATATGTATTTTTTGCAAACAAAAGAATGGGGGGGGGTATACTGTGTAATGGCATTTTCCCTTGGTCTTGAGAGGGTCCATCACGCTTGAGAGAGAAGTCCTTGAAGATTGAACATTGACAACAGAGTTATAAAAATAACATAACAGACAGAGGCACGGACACATTCAGTTCAGTTCATTTTCTTATGTACGTTTATTTCATTTTATTTTACATTGTGGAATAAGTAGGTAGTTAAATGTAAGACAGAGAGAGTAAAATGATCATGCCCTCGGTCTTCTGTGAAATACATAGATGTTCCTGTGGCTGAAAACATGACCTGGTTTATCAAAATAAATGGTAGATCAAGGCGGAAGACTGCAAGGCAGTGTGCTGCTCACATCTAAAGAAAGCACCTCTCTGAATGTTTGTCTTGGTTTAGTGTCCAGCAATGCAGTTGGAAATATAACGTCTTTGTAGCCGTAAACAGAAAAGGCCAAACATCCAAACTTGAAACACATGTCCAAAGTTTGGCAGACGTTCCATTTCAACTCCCTCACGATCTCCAACATCTTGGTTTTGTTCAGCTGGTCCTTGGCTTGATCTAAAAGAAAATAAATATTCTTCTCAACTTTTTAAATTTCATTTTCAAATTAGAGGCCAGTGAAGCTCCTACAAAATACATAGGCTTGATTTATCCATCTGTACACTAAACAAAGAGTGCGTCCATTTTGTTTAGTGGTTTCCTGAATACAGTTTGAGAATGTCTTTGATTATGAAGCTATTCATGTCATTTTGGTTTTATTATAATGTCAATGAGCCAGAAAATGACACGAGATAACATGTCTTATACATGAAGAGGCACCCTACACATGACATATTAGTTTATATGTCTGTATGCTTGGTTTTCACAGTGGTGCATTGTAAGGTACACAAGGCGTCCACAGAAGGATAACAGCATATTATTTTAACACGTGCACAACAGTAACGATCGTCTTTTTTCATTTTTAATTTTGAATTAGCTGGAAAACAAAAGTATAATTTGTCCCATATTATGGTAGAAACACTGTGTGTTATTAACTTCAGATGTCATTTCTGCTTTGTTTTCCTTTGCATGATAACTTTAACAATTCTGTCATATGAACGAATGCAAACTGTGCCATTTTTGCAACCATATACATTTCAAGCGGGGTTTTCGGGTACCTGTGCCGACCCCTAAATTCAATCTATATGGTGGACGTAAATCTTTAAATATGGAGGAATAAGACTTCAGGGTCCTACCCATATATTCCGTCAATGTGAACTGCAATCAAAACCTCTTTGTGTAAAAATATTTTCCCAGGCCTCCGACCAGCAAGTGTCCTTGCTCAAGCAGAATTAGTTTAATTGCTAAATCCTAAGCTCTGCTTGCAAACATTGAGTAATTACAATTGCCATTATGCTTCAGGCTCATTAAAGGTGCAGGAGGCAAGTGCTGATACTGTTGTCAAGGTTGGGGACACAGCCAGAGGAATATTTCAGAGCGCTTCGGACTGTCATGTATTTACCGTTAATAAATAAAATGACTTATCAAGGAAGTAGAATTGTACGCTAGCTGTTGTAATATAATTAGAAAAAAAAATGAGTATTCCATTTTCCCCCTGATTTTACAGTTCCAAGATTTGAATCGGTTTTCTACAAACCGACTTGTAGGAGATGAAGTACATGCACACTAAAGACTAACACAGTGATAATGATAGCAGGTAATGAATGCCTGAGGGTTACATACTTGTATGTTGGGACTATGGTGTATAGTAATGCGTGAGGTCAAAGGCTGAGAATTCTAATGAAATGAAACTGGATGTACCGAAACGTTTCTGTGTAACACCATAAACTGGATATCGGCTCTGTGCAGGACTGGAAGTTTGGAGAAGTGTTGGCTTCCACATCTGCTGTACGAGTATATTGCTGGTGCTCCTAGTTTCCAGCACTGTCAGCCAGCTACGCACCTTTCTGGAGCACTGCATCGATCAAAACATCAATGTGACTAGCGGTAGTTGCTATGGATACCTTGTTCTACTTTTAACTGCGGATCACTCCAGTGCGATCAGTGTCACCCCCATACTTTGTTGTATTTGGTTCAAAGAGACGGCCGCGGTTCAGCAGTCACTGGCGCTGAGCCAGGGGCAGCCCAACCCTCCCCTCTCACTCCCTCTCTGATTGACAGATCTGAGAGAAGGCAGCTCTCTTTGAAGGCTTGCTGGTGACATCATCAGCGCTGAATATATTAGTGCTCCTGGCACCTCGTTGGCAGGATCCGATCTGTGCCGCCACGTTCCTGTTTTCACTTGAAAAGCCTGTTGACAGGCAGAGGATGAGCAGGCAGTAAGATGAAGTGCAGTAACACTGAGTTTGTGTGGGCTGTGTCGTTCCAGTTTAAGATTCAGATCTGAAAAGAAACTTAAAGGCAACCTCAGTACTTTCCAATTAAGAGCACATTTCTATGCCTGGTGTGTTAGTTCATAGATCACATGTACAAATAGCTTTAACCTTCTCACCATCTGTGCTGGATTCAGCCGTTGAAATGATGGTAATTGTAAGAGTAATAATTCCCAGTGCTTGATTACTTTGATAATTTGTATAGCAGCAGGGACTGTTTTTCACTTTTAAAACAAGAACTGGTTCAGGGAGCCTGTGGTGGCACCCCCATGTGTGACTGCCTAAAGTCTCTCATATCCCATGCTGTGAAATTGATATTTATACAAAGCTGCCCTTTAAGCGTGCCATATTTTCCACACCCATATTCCCCATGTAAGGCAAGTAAGAAATATGCTTGTCTCCTGAGAGTCCCTGTTCCTGTGCTGGTGGTGGGATGATGCTTTACATTGGAGCCCTTGAGAGCGTTTCTCTCCTAAGATATGCAAGGTATGCCCACAGCCTATGCTGAGGCTAGGAAGACAAGAGAAAACTTAAGAGCAACACTGTTTGAGGGAAAATTAAATATTTAATCAAGCCTAAATTTACACAGACACACAAAGTCTGAAATCTGCAAAAAATAAGCTTTTAAACTATGAGCTGTACATTGTGCATGTGCAATTTAGTATGTATTTAATATAGTCCTTAATGTATTACTGCTCTTCACCCACATGATGCATTGTTACATTTGGTAATACAACTTTAGTTCTGTCTCTGTATACAAAGGCTTTTAGTAAATGTTTTGATATTCTTTTGTGGCATTGAGGTGCTCAAGTAGTTTTCATTTCAAGTAAACCAGGATGTTTTGAAATTAGTATTTGTGTAATTCTTGCACTCCTGAAGTCACGCTGTTCAGTGTTGACAGCCACCCACTCAGACACTGAACACACTTATTCTTCTGATGTTTTATTCTTTTCTATTTAAAAATATCTTGGTGAGTAAACTACAAGTGAATACCTTCCCTGGTTAATTCAAGCTCCTATTACAGGTATGAAATGTGTTTGGTTGCTGCTTTCCGTTCATAACCCCAAATAATATGGGATGTGGTTCTTGGATTTCAAAGTCACTTTTTTATTTTAATCAGAGCTGTGGTAATGGATGACTACACTAAGTTTGATGATCCCTCTGCTATATTCAAATAGATCCAACAAAAACAAGTTATTATCGTATCGTATATTATCTGAATCTGCCTTTGAGCTTGTCCGGGCATCCTAAGCCTGCCAAACTATGTGACTACATACAGAGAGAGTAGGTGGGGCTAACAGAGTTGAAAGGTCACATTGTCACCTGAATTGAGTGTAGGGGAAGGCTGTTAGTCCCAGCTCAAAGTTCAAAGCCTGGTAAAGGCAGATATATTTATATATAAAAAAAAAGATAAATGAGTAAAAGTGTAAAAGAACCCAGAACACATTCAGAATAGTTGCAAACAACATAAAAAAGCATTTGAAGCTACTTTTTAAAAGTTTATCCTTTTATTTCTTAGCAGACACCCTTATCCAGGGTGACTTACAATTGTTACAAGATATCACATTATTTTTACATACAATTACCCATTTAAACAGATGGGTTTTTACTGGAGCAATCTAGGTAAAGTACCTTGCTCAAGGGTACAGCAGCAGTGTTCTCCACCAGGGATAGAACCCACGGCCCTCCGGTCAAGAGTCCAGAGCCCTAACCACTACTCCACGCCCTTTCCCAGTTTGGTTACAGAATCATAAGCATACAATGTGACTATTCAGTTGTTTTTGCACATGATCAATAGTGTTTGCTCTCCTTTTCGTTTCAACCGTTGTCTTTGCAACACATAAATCAGGCCTGTTTTCTGTATTGGGACGTCTTGCATTCATATAGTCTTTTAACCAAGCCCACCTGATGAATTACCCAGGTGAACAACAAGTAGAAGATAGAGCATGACACCTCCACTATATACTAAACCCAGTCTAATTAGGGACCCAGTACAGAACTCTCTGTCAGTATACTTCTGACTAACAAGCTTTCAGGAGTTGATGGACAGCTGTAGAGACGATTCATACATAAACATGTATATGTTGCATGGCTGTAATATTTCATGTGGTGTCACTTTGGGTTGTAATGGGAGAATGGTTTCAGAGAAGTAATCCAGCTGGCATCTGTTTGGTTTTGACAGCTGCTGTATTTCTGGGAAACGCTGTTGACAGAATTGCATGATAAATAGAGGACATGCCTTATTCGTTTTACCTGGTGTGGAGGTTTACTAAGTAGCCTGTGGCTAGGTGTCTGGGCATGAGATCTATGAAGGCCAGCAATCACAGCAGGGCTTTGAGTGTACTGTGTTTGGAAAATGAGAGTACCATTTTGTCGTAGTCTGTCTTGAATACTTTTTTGGCACAGTAGTTTGTTGCGCTTGTCGGTCACTTTCGGAGCCTTGCATGTTTCATGCTGTGAAGTCAATTGAAGGTCGTCTATATTAATCCAACTGCAGTGTCCAGCATACTACTCCTTACAATATGATGATGGCATCCTTTTTAAACACTTGAGCTGGTGGTGACGTGGCTGCAGCAGGAAGAATAAAGGACCCATAAAGGAATCAAATGTGCAAATAATTAAGTGGCAGTAAAAGCTAAAGTGAAAGATACAGTGAGATTGACAAACATAATGCATAATTATTTTTTAAGGAACATTTTACATTGGGCTTTATTTGTTCATTTATTATAGTTTTAAAAAACAGCATTATCCATTGAGTGCTATAGTGAGCCACTGTGTCTAATCGAGATCAAAACATGAGCCTCAGGATCTGGACAACCTAATTCAGTGTCCAGTATACTGTATACAATGCAACGTAGGGCCAGCACAATTGTCATTCTCCCTTTGGTTTGCAAGACTTTACACAGGACAGTACATCTGAAACAAGTAAAGCTAAATGTAACGGTATATGGGGGTCCCTAAAGGCATGACCATGTGGTGTACAGGGTGTCATACAGTCAGAGCATTGAAGCGTCTTCGGCCTTTGTACAAGATTTCAGTAGCTTTCTGACGTGCTGTGGAGCTCCTGTGTGAAAAGAGGCAGTTCTCTTGGCCATGAGATCAGAGAAAGCCCACACACCTTCGCTTCTACTGAAATTTAAGTTCTGTTGTATTTTCTGGTACTTTTACTTTCCAAAATCTTAATCTGCTCTAATGATGATGAAAACCCGGAGTATGTGGGAGTTCAAGTTCACCCTTAAAAGCTTCAGAATGCCTGTGTTCTTTTCTGCTTTCAGCAGTGGCTGAATTCACTTGTGTTTAATATCTAAAGCTCCCTCTCCCCCCACTGGGATCCTTATCATTGATAGTGGTAGGCCCCAAGCCACAGAAACAAATAAAGCGCAGCGACACCATTCTGAGAAAGCAAATAGAAATCCATCTAGTCTCTTTAGTGCCTTTAGCATCCGGCATAATCTTCCAAGTAATTACAAATGACAACACTCAAAGGCTGCCATACTTAATTAACTAGAAAATACCCATGATAAGCCAATAGGGATGTCATTGTTAACAGTGGGAACCTTCCTTGAAGTGTCACCATGTAAGTCAATATTAAAGAGTTTTAAAAATAAGATTGCCTCAGGTGTCCAGGCCTTGGGTCTAACCTTTACCTTTTTGAATGTCACTCTTTAATCTTTGTTTAGGAGACAAAACATGGTAAACTCTGATACAATACAACCACAAGGAAAGCAGGGTAACTTGCCAGATGACAGTGCTAATTTTTGTTGGGTATAGATTTTTTTCTGGAATGCTGCCTGTGTGGTAGCCCATCTGTGACCGGGGCACTGCACAGGTGTCTTTAAAAAGGGGCTTAATAGGTCCCACAGATCTAAAAGCATGAGGAAACGCTGTTTCCCTGTCAGAAAGCCAGCTGTTTGAGCCAGAGCCGATGGCAGCTACTGTAGAGACTGCCTTGTCGGTTCCGAGTATTGGCTTGATTGACAGCCTGCCTCTACAACATGATGCATGCATGCCCTGGCTATCTTGCAAGCTCTGCCAGGCTGCTGGCAGTGTGAGATGCTAGACTGTTCCTCTTGGGGGACCAAGAACACTAGCTGAGTTAGTATACACTGCCGGCAGTCCAAATGGACACCATTGTGTTTTGTTTTTTAGCAGGAAAGTAACTTTACTGAAAGTCTGGCTGTCTGAGGACGATCTCTTGTTACCGTCATGCAAACTTCCTGTTCAGTGCTACCCTGATTTGAAACACTTGAGATAAGACCCTGAATTGATCCCAATTGATTCCCTTTGAGTTGTGTATTATTGCTAATTATGTTTTTATTAATTATTTAATTGTATAATATACTTGTTTAAAAAATGTGATTTCTGTAAAAGATGAGAGGTTCTGTATACAAATTCAGAGCTATTTTCGTATGAACTTCATAGGGCCACGTTTGCCCACAAGCGCTATGAACAATTTTTTCACAACATTAGCCCTGCACTTGGCCCCTTACATGTATTTTCATAAATATTTATATTCAGGAAATGGGTTTGTTAGATATTTCTGCAAGGCAAATCTCATTTCACTCTTTGCTTGATACAAATGTAGAAAATGAACACTGTTTCCACAAGCTTCTTTAAACACACAAGATTCAATAAATGATCCTCCCTGTAGTTTGCATTGTGTGACAGACAGATGACAAATGCTGTGCAATGGGATTTCTATGAATGAGCAGGTCGATTGGAGCTGGAGCTGACTGTGGTGTTAATGGGATTATGTTTTTTCAAACAGTAGGGCAGAGTTTACCAAAATGTCAGGGCACCTGTCACTCAAAATGCCTATTAGTTCCACGCTTCTAATCTCCCCAGATTCAAATTCCTCACCCTCTGTAACCTGATAGTTAATCTGATGAAGGCTATATCTTGGAAACCACTTGTCTGATCATGATGAACCTGTTCCACATTTTGTGACTCCAAATACCAAAATACCTTGTTTGGTGGCACACACTGTGTAAATGCTATAACATGTGCATTGGGTATACTTAAAAAATGCAAGTACACTGTAATGCACATATACTGTAAACGACTTGAAAGTACTGTAAACTGCTTGAAAGTGAAATATTATGGGCTATCTGACCATGGTTTGGTCAGGTGGAGATATTGCAGTTCTGAAACTTATACTAAAAGATATTAATAAACCATGATTGTCATTAATCGCTTGCCCGAAATATGATGGAAACAAATGGAAAAGAGCCGAACAAGCACTAAAACACTGCTGCTTAGTGTTTTTAGAGAGAAATAAACTGTCAGTAGTGGTGCCTGGCTGCACTTGACCTGCCTGTATCTGTTTTTTTCCGTGTTGCTATCAATGCGCCTCCGTTAGATCTCATCAAAGTGTCTACTCTTCTTTTCCCCTTGAATGAAGCTCCCTGCCGCCCAGAAGCTAATTGATCTCATCCGGGCTGACAGCACATTGAGCTTTCCACCTCCCGTCGCCCTGATTTATGCCCGTACACGCTCTGCGAGCGAAGAAGCTATTCCTGACGGACAGATAATCGGCCACAGTAATAACAGCCCTGCCAGTGTAAGAGGCACAGAAAAAATACTTTGTGTGAGATTTTTAATGACTTCCGGTGGGGAAGATTTCACTGTTAAGCCAGCTGTGTGCCAGCTTTGGCTGTACAGTCCCTAGCCAGGAGATCATGAGCCAGAAGTGTTGCCTGTTTTTGAATTTTTATAAACACTGTAATGTTGATTGTTTTACGCTAGCTCTCTGACGGGAAGCTTTTGTGACTAAACAGGGTTAGGAGCTGATGTTTAGTTATACAGAATACGAATGCTTTGTATTAGAGATGTGCAGACAGTTCATTGACACCTTTCCTATTATTCTCTCTGTAAAGATCACAATGCTACAATGCTCGGTTATACCCGCTGAGACTGTGCAGGAATACGAACAGAATACGGTTAACTGCTAAAATTGAATGCTTTATAATGGATGTTATGGTTCCTTCTCACATATTAAACTGTATAAATTTGTCTCTGGGAAATTGTGTTTTTTATATATTTAATTTGTGAGCAGCTTACCAAAGCCTTACTATATATAGATGGTCTCCACTGAGGGATACTATTATCTGACAAAAGAGAGTTCCGCAATATGTGCTAGTGGTGATTCAGTACTGTATCAAGGGCCATGCTTCATGCTGTGGAACTTCAGTCAATGCTGACTGATCAGTTGAGTTGAATCACTGTGAGAGGTGAGAAAACGCTGCTGAGAACCGACGTGTTAAAAAAAAAAAGTTTTTATTTTACTAACAGCCTTTAACATTTGCAAGGTTTTTTACCCTGAGTTTAAGTCCACTGGAGCATATCCAGAACCTGCTTATATAGCTTGGACATCACAGTTTAAGCCAGAGCATGTTGTCATGAAGTTTAGTCAGGACCCCACAATATCTGTCCCATTTATGGTTTTACATCTCCACCTCATCTTCCTAGTCCTGACCTTGCTCACTTTTGAGATCAGAAAGGTGATATGTCTGCATCTGACATTACTTTATAAGGTCAGAGATTCAAAGGTTTTATTGTGTGCTCTTGTCCTCTGCTGACTTGTCTAACCACAGATACAAACAACAGTCATTACTGTCCAAAATGATCAGGCAGACAGAAGATTGTCATACTAGATTGTGAAACATGAGAATTAGTTGTAGCAGAATCTACAATGTGACTGATGACGTTCAGAACACTTACTTATTCTGGTGCATTGGCTTTGGAGAACCTGTTTTGTGGTGTTAATTCGATCCGCCTGAGATTCAGGAGTGTGTTTTAACTGTACACTGAGAAAATCCGAAAACAAATAGGTTTTTTTATCCTGTAATGGTAATCTCTACATTACTAATGTCCCAGAAGTGCAGCGTTGGGTCATAAAGGGTCATGATGAATTCCTGCAGTGCGGGTGATGACCAGAAGCTACTCTGGAACAGGTACCGATAGAAAACGAGACAGTTAAAGTGGTGGGGTGTGTCCCTTGATGAAGAATGACCTCCACAGCCAGGTCTATTAACAGTAGGGGAATCATGCTGTTCATTTCTCAACAAATGCTTATAACTACATTAAAGGAATAACCAGATAAATAAAAGGTCCTGTTGATGATGAGCCCTTAAAGTTAAAATGGTGTGAGATGGGATGCTGCAAGTCAAGAACAAAAGACAAGTTTGGAAACTTTATACCACTAGCGTGTAGTACGGGATTTCTTTTTTCCAAGTACATTTTTTTTTTTTATAAACTTTCATTATGTATTCCATTTTATTTAACGATTCAAAGACATTCTGAAAAAAAAAACCTGAATAAATATGTATGGAGATGCTCATGTCTTTAGAAATGGAGCCTGTGCTGCTCATGTCTTTAGAAACAGAGCCTGTGCTGCCTTGAAAGAGTTTTCTTGTGATAGAATCTAGTTTTATTCATGTACATTTAAAAAAAACTCACTCACTGACTTTTTAAAATTAATTGTCACCGCTTCTACGTTTTGCAAATAACCTTTTCACTTGAAAAATCTGCGATTAGTGTCAGGTGGAACACTGAAGCCTGCAGCCCCTGTTTTCCTGTTAAATTCCTCCAATGCTCTTATTTTGAACTTTGTATTATGTCATCAGATTGAAGTAAAGGAACATCAAAATACGTGTTACATTAACAGCAATGATAGCATGCATTTTCATCTGCAGGAAATGACTTGGATCTGGAATGTGTACCCTGACCTTTTTCCACTGTCTTGAAGTTTATATGCAGAGATGGCCAAACTAAAATTGGTGGTTTGCATAGGTTTTGATGGTGTGATGTATTTATGATACTCAATTGTATGCCTTTCTAACAAAATATATATGGTATGATACGCATATAACACCTATAATCACCTTAATTGAAAGAGATTGCTGTTGTGAAATGCGTGAGAGAATGAAGTAAAGTAACAACCTGGGCAACAGAAGTAAGACTCAATTGTCTCTGGGAGCCCCTAAGCGGGAGAGAAATGCAAGAGTACAGCAATTAGTGTGGAAGTTCTGTACATCTTGCTTCGAGACTGTCAGCATTGTAGAGCATCTGCGACAAAACACTATCTGCTGACAACCTTTCTTCTGATGAAAGCAGCACCGTAAAGACTGCCTGCTTTGCTTTTACCTGTGAAGAAAGAAAGAAAAAAAAAACATTTGAGAAAATTACTTTGAATTCAGACTTTCTTCTTTTTTATCATTCAAAAAGTCTTTAACTCTTTCTTCCTTAGAGACAGTTTCAGCAAAAAAAGGCTGTCAATTGGAAATTACTGTTGTTCACAAATGTGTTACTGTCTACAGCCTGTCTTCACTCTTGACTGTTGTAGCTTCAATATACATTTGCATTTTACCCTGTCTAATGCAGGCTTCAAAGCTATCGAAGGTATTGAAGCTACAAGCTATTGCATGTGGCCCATTTCTCTCTTAATGGCTTGATATTTGGATGCAGTTGGGTATTATCCCTCGATGGGAATGCCTATCCAAGCTGGGGAGTATCGTATTTAGTATTTGCATACACATATCTAGGCATATACGGTTTTCAAAACTTGTGACCTTTTTTAACACATTAGCCCAAGTTTTCTATAATGTGTCATCATCTTGAAGTATATGGAAGCTGTGTGTCTGTTCAACTGCCTGTCGCTTTAGAGTTTTGCATATCATTTGTGAATTGCTTCTCCAATTCTGATGCATTTGCTATGGAGCTTTGTTAATTGTTAATGCATAATCCTTGGGTAAATGGAGTGTCTTTATTTTTCCTTGGTACAATAACAATAAAAACGTTTTATAAGTGTGTCCTGGGTGGAACATTGGTTCTTAAATTTATCTCTCAAAAATTGGTAACTTTTACGATTGGTGGATAATTCAATGACACTGTTCCTTGATGTGGTAGTTGCAATTAAAAAAAACAGAGGTGAAACGACAAACACATATCCCATCCAGTCATGTAAGATGGCAGGCTCATTAAAACCCTTTGCTTATATTCAAAGAGCGGACAATTGTATAAATATTTACTGTATTAAGAAAGCAGTTTGAGTGGTGAAAACATACAAAAAATATTCAAATCTCAAAAACCAGCAGGGGATGAGGTCTTATCCATGATTAACTTAGACCTGTTTTTATTAGATTGCCAGTATCCAGGCCACTGACGTAGCAAGCGCAGTAATGTTGCTGTGTGTTCCAGGTGCCTGCGGAGAAGTGCCGCTACATAGCTGGCAGTGTCCTGAGCGAGGGTGAGGAGAAGCCCTCTGAGGAGCTGCTCAAGCTTTACGAGAAGTATGGCTTCAAGATCTTCTCCTTTCCTGCTGTCACGCACGTCGTCATGACAACCTTCCCGCACAACACCTTCCTGTCTATCTTCTTGGCCAATTGGAGAGTGTACCCCCAAATGGGAAGCTACATCAAGGTAGGAGAAACATTGTTTATTTGCTATAGATAAGGATACATTGATAAAGAAGAAGTCAAGCCCTAAAATGTATTCATTTCTCCAGTTGCAGAATTTTAAATAACTTGAGCTAGGAGTATTGTGAATTAATGCTTAACTGAAGAAGAAATTCATCTCGCCTGACGCCCGGGACAACAAGATTTGTTTGAGGGACAACAAGTTTTGCCGTTATACTTTGCCAGTCGGACACATTTTCTTTTTTAGTAATCTATTAGTTACAAAAAAACCAAACCAAAAAAATACACCATAGTCGCTAACGTATTATAGTAAGGTATTCGATTTTAGTGTTACTAACCTAGTTTGCCAATTACTATATTTACATATTTTTTTTTTTTATTTAAACAGTATTTTAAAAAAAAATTGAACAGAAGCAATATTAGTTATTTATTGGGCATGCAGAATCCATCGATTCTGTGAAACCTATTAAAACATGAAGATTGACAAATATGATTATAATGATAGAAATGAAGTGCTTATATATGAGATTATCTGTACAGTATTTTATTATTTTAAAATAAAGTCCAGACTGTAAATCTCATGGCAATGTGTTTATGTATTAATTCATTTATGTATTTATTTTTCAGTGAGAGTAGTGCAGGGAAAGAATGTTGCCCTCCCAAAAAAATAAGCCGTCAGGGTATGAAAACAGGATCACCCTGCTGCAGTAGTGTTCCAGTTAGCCATCATGGGACAAGGTGTTAGATGAGGAAAAATAGCTGTAAAATGTTGTACTCTTTTTATGTTACTTAGATTTACTAGCAAATGTGTTCCAAACTGCACTGAAAGGAGCATTTCCTTAAAGTATGTTATACATTTGTTGAGGTGAGGTGGGGTCACAGGGAATTTTGTGTATCTTGAAGAATTTTGTGAACCAGTAAAGCTACAAGGCTAGATCCACCCCAGTTAATCACTAATTGATTGATTGTGTTCACTGTTAAATAAAACCAAAATTATAGGTTATTTTTTGTGTGCGGTTTGTGTGACGGGGAGGGGGCTAGTAGATTTTTAGCATTTTTTCCCTTGGACAAGAAGTTTCTTTCAAAAATTGCACACCCCTGGTCTTAAAGTGTTACTGAATAGGCTGTACAGTTTAAATCACAACACATTACTTTCCCTAGATTTCTGCTTTGTTTTACATATTCCTACATTATCTTTTTCAGCATAATCGTGATTGATTTAATATTTGTTTTAACATATCCCTGGTTACAAGTCAGTTTTAACCAGTTTTCTTTTCATATTGGTTATTTGTTAATCGGGTCTTCCTGTCAAAATGTCTTCTGGATTCACAACATCAGTGGCTTCAATCCATCCTGTTCAATCAGAAGCATTTCATTGGTTCCCGACTCCTCTCCCAAAGTTCAGCATTTTGATTGGTTCATCTGACCTACCTGCTCACTCCGGCACAGGTTCAGAGGAGCGGGGACTAGTTTATGAAAGTTTAACACCATGGTTTGTACACATTAATGGTGTTCAGTGTTTTGATTCAAGCTGGCACTTTCTACTTGATTTCTCTATTTGCAACCTTATTGCTCTATTTCTCACACAAATTAAATCCCACCTTCGATTTTCCACAGGTTCCCATTTTCAGTTACAGTGTTTACTGTCGTTTCAGTTAACAAGCTCATGGATAATAATGCGCACAGACTGAAGGGCACTAGGCGGTGGTCATGAGACAGAGCGTGCTGTTAAAACTAACACAATTAAACTGAGATATACATAGGAGTTACAGTGCAATATAATCTAGAGCAGTGCAGACAGGAGTGCCCTGCTCCCCTATCTCCCTTTCCCTATCCACTACGTAGCAGATGGCAAAGACTTTATTTGAAATTATTTAAACTGTCTCCGGCATGTTGTAATTTACACGTCCGGCAGGTAAACTCAGCACTCTTTAATGAGTTTCAGTTGCTTTGCAGGCATGAAGCTGCTTCTTTTTAATCAGTTCCACCTACACTTATTGTGCTATGGAAACTCTCAGCAGTCCATCGTCACATTTATTATACGAAAAAGCTTTCCAGCACAGCAGGCATCTGTTAGACATTAACTTAAATTTAAAAAGCAATGTTGTGTTTTGTTTTTTCAATTTGTTTACATTTTTTTTCTGCTCAAAACTGACACACCTTTTGGCAGAATGTTTTCTGGATAAGAAAAGTTGAACTGCTTCTAGAAATGCTGTGAAAAAAAAAAAAATCTGGATAATATTGGAACTGTAACTTCAATATAGTAAAACCAGTGTTTCTGGTCACCTGAACTAACTAGACAATAAAACCGAAAAACTAAGCAAAATAACAGAGTTACAAATGTCACAGCCTCAAATGTTTAGTTATTGTGACTATATCTAGTGCTGCACTGTAATACATTTCTGATGTGGGTAATAACAAAACAAGGTGGAGGCACCAAATGATGCCCCAGCATGGGTCACAAAGGGCCCTGCAGCTGTAGGCTACTGTATTTGGGCACCATGCTTGATACCCAGGAGCTTTCATTTGATCATTTGTGGTCTTCTGTGGAGTTCATGTTCAAGCATTGCTCAAACAGGTCTGCGAGCCCAGCTGCTGATGTGATCCGTGGACGAGGCGCAACATACAGTAAATACAACCAGAAGTTGCCCTGTCTTTTTTTTAAATTGTGTTCACATGCTGACCCATCTTCAGTAAGAGGCTAATTATCCAGCAGGAGGCCCGGTGTTGCAGGTTTACCACAATTAATAATTAATACTTTGTTTATAATTGAAGAGAACCATTTTACAGGGTAAGACCATATTAGAATGCTGCAGAACAATAAGATAATCTAGAATGTAAAAATGTGACTTTGCCAAAACAGATATTTATTTTATATTTCGTTTTAATATACAGTACTGTACTTAACTATCTAACTCGCTTATAAACCACCTCACTGTGTCTACTTATTACCGTTATATTATTGGTAATTGGTTTATTCTTGATGAGCAAAAAAAAGAAAAACAGTGTGTGAGGCAGGAGGTGTGTGAGACTGGAATTAATCAAAGGGGCTGCAAAACTTCCTAAAAAAACTGTGCTGGTGAGCTTTAATTATCTCCTTGTTTCATGCAGGTGGCAGCCCTGCAGGCAAGGATTTTCCCCCAAGTGAGGGCTTGTTTCAGCCTGGCAGAGCCATCTGCCCTGGCAGCCTGCAGGATTTGCAGAGCTGATGTGTGGCACACTTAACTTGATAGAAAGAAGGTTAAGTGCCAGGCTGCCATCCTCTCCTGCTCTCCTCCAAATCCCCAGCTGTAGCTGGGAACTCTTTGTTCACTGTAAACCGCTTCATTGTTATTACTGTCAGCCTGTTGGCACCAAGCTGTGGTTGACCTGACATCTTGACAGGGTGTCTTGAACCAGAAATTCCATTGCTTTTGGTAGAACAGGCCTTCAAGGTACAAGATGAAGCAGATACAATGTTCCAAATCAATTAAAACCACTGCAGTTTTTCTAAAATAAACCTATGAACCTGCTGCTGCTGAAACTGCTGCCACATAATTTCTTGCTAAACTTTCAAGCAGATTGCTTTGCTTCCATGGGATTCTAGACAACCCAGTATTTGGGTAGAGAACACGTCTACACATCAATAACTCCTTCCTGTCAGAAGCTCAATAAAACACCTCAGCTTCAACACCCATAGGCAGAATTGAGTTTCTTCAAATACACATCACAGAACTCATATATACTGTAAATGAGCAGAGAGAAACACAGGGTTACACAGTTTAGAAAACATGCTTTCACAGTGCAAATTGTTTTTTAATGACCCTTTAATTGTAAAATACCTCGAACGGTCTCAGACGTGCTCAAATTTGTTGGTACCCCTCCACAAAAAACGAAGAATGCACAATTTTCTCTGAAATAACTTGAAACTGACAAAAGTAATTGGCATCCACCATTGTTTATTCCATATTTAATAGAAATCAGACTTTGCTTTTGATTTTTTATTCAACATAATATTGTAAATAAGAAAACAAATGAAAATGGCATGGACAAAAATGGTGGGACCGCTAACCTAATATTTTGTTGCACAACCTTTAGAGGCAATCACTGCAATCAAACTTTTTCTGTAGCTCTCAATGAGACTTCTGCACCTGTTAACAGGTAGTTTGGCCCACTCTTCCTGAGCAAACTGCTCCAGCTGTCTCAGGTTTGATGGGTGCCTTCTCCAGACTGCAAGTTTCAGCTCTTTCCATAGATGTTCGATAGGATTCAGATCAGGACTCATAGAAGGCCACTTCAGAATAGTCCAATGTTTTGTTCTTATCCATTCTTGGGTGCTTTAAGCTGTGTGTTTTGGGTCATTATCCTGTTGGAGGACCCATGACCTGCGACTGAGACAGAGCTTTCTGACACTGGGCAGTACGTTTCGCTCCAGAATGCCTTGATAGTCTTGAGATTTCATTGTGCCCTGCACAGATTCAAGGCACCCTGTGCCAGGCGCAGCAAAGCAGCCCCAAAACATAACCGAGCCTCCTCCATGTTTCACTGTAGGTATGGTGTTCTTTTCTTTGAAAGCTTCATTTTTTCATCTGTGAACATAGAGCTGATGTGACTTGCCAAAAAGCTCCAGTTTTGACTCATCTGTCCAAAGGACATTCTCCCAGAAGGATTGCGTCTTGTCAATATGCATTTTAGCAAATTCCAGGCTTTTTTATGTTTTTCTTTCAAAAGTGGAGTCCTCCTGGGTCTTCTTCCATGGAGCCCACTTTCGCTTAAAAAGCGACGGATGGTGCGATCAGAAACTGACGTACCTTCACCTTGGAGTTCAGCTTGTACCTCTTTGGCAGTTATCCTTGTTTCTTTTTCTACCATTCGCACTATCCTTCTGTTCAACCTGGGGTTGATTTTCCTCTTGCGGCCGCGCCCAGGGAGGTTGGCTACAGTTCCATGGACCTTAAACTTCTTAATAATATTTGCAACTGTTGTCACAGGAACATCAAGCTGCTTGGAGATGGTCTTGAAGCCTTTACCATTACCATGCTTGTCTAATATTTTCTTTCTGATCTCCTCAGACAACTCTCTCCTTTGCTTTCTCTGGTTCATGTTCAGTGTGGTGCACACAATGATACCAAACAGCACAGTGACTACTTTTCTCCATTTAAATAGGCTGAATGACTGATTACAAGATTGGAGACATGTGTGATACTAATAAAATAAACTAATTAGTTTGAAATATCACTATAATCCAATTATTTATTATCTTTTCTAAGGGGTACCAACAAATGTGTCCAGGCTATTTTAGAATATCTTTGTAGAATAAGCAATAATTCATCTCTTTTCACAGCTTCTTTGCTTTATTCTATGACATACCAAAGGCATGCAAGTATACATGATAAAATAGCTTTTAATTTCATCACTTTTCAGGAGGAATGAAGCATTATTTCAATGAGCTGTAAGGGTACCAACAAATTTGAGCACGTCTGTATATATATATAAACAATGGTTAATGGACACTGCCTGAAGCTTGTCTGTGAGCTTCAAATTAAGTGGAAGCAAGGGAATAACAGAGAATTGAATGGGAAACCTATTTTTGTAAAAAAATAACTAACAGTTTTCTTATGTTTGTACATATGCTATCATCACACAATATATAAAGCGGGGGTTACTTCATTACCCAAACGCACTTTCTTGTGAGCTTAAACCCTCCTGTTGACTTGTAAGTAACATCATATTGTAAGATATTGAAAAAAAGAACTGCTGTGTGCTTAGTGTTGAAAGAGTCATTTAGTTCAGTATACTTTGTTTGTTTCTGTGGACTGCAGAAGTAACTCTGTAATACTGGTAATCACTCAGAACATACACAGAACTAATAAACCCTGAAGAAGGACCAAGCATGAAAGCATTCTAACACAGCTGTACAGCTCCTAGATTGTACCTTTCTAATCTTAGAACTGCATTATGGGCTTAGTATCATCCTTGACACTGGAGATGTGACAATTCATTACTGCGCCCTGTATGAATATTTCAGTTCAATTAATACACATTGAAATCAGCTGAGACCATCTGCATTAACTCAGTGGCAAATATCCCCCTGCTTCATTCTGCGTACTCCAAGTAGATTGTAGTATGCACTGATGAATTAATCAGGGTCTTAAGTGCACTCATTTTCTGATTCACTGAATATGAATTCTATGACCTCTGCAGATCGCAGAGGGGAAACATTTCTGATTGCAGCACACCTTTTTTTTTTTTTCCATGGAGAAACTTGTATGCGTTTGCAGAAATTGTGGTGATTTCTTCCAGGGCTACAGATCAGATTTGTTAAAGCGCCCGTGAGAGTGTATACAGCAGGTGTAGGTGTATTTGAATTCTCTTAGCAGGCCCGTTGCTGTAAAGCCTGGCCCGTCTTCCTACAATTATACAGATGAAATAGTGATATTTTGTGGGAAAACAGAACCTGCAATACCAATCACCCCTAATGAGGCAATGATGATCCAATGATGGTTTGAGTATGAGCAGGGGTAATGTTCTCCTTTTTTAAAAAAAAAATCAGATATTGCTTATCAGGTTTTTCTATAGAGCGTTTAATCCTACAGTAAATGAATGGCTCCAGTGCACTGCATGATGTGGTCAGTCATGGTTAGGAAAAGAGACGCGGGCACTACATATACCTTGCTATAAATGTGTGGTTTGTGTTTCCATTACTGTATGTCTGTGTTGTGTTATTACAGCAAGTTGACCCAGCTCGGTGGAAAGAAACATTTTCATGGAATCCATTTAGAATTCAACTGAGTTCTTGTGTTCTAAACCAGGCTCATTGATCCGTGACTCATCTTAGCACCTGGGCTGTACAATAAGAAGAATGCAGCCAGCTGCTTAATGCCTGATACACTTCTCCACTGCACAGGATTAGCTTTTCATGAGCATTTGTTTTTGAAGGTATCTGAACTGTTGTAATGTGCGTGTGAAAGTGAATTAATCAACACTAAGAACAACAGTGCCACGCATATATGAATCTAACTTCAAAAAATTTATTTACAATAAGTGCGTTTGACATGCTTTTGTGTGTGCATCTAGGTCAGTGCTGTATGTTTATGCTGATAGACATGTTTCCTTTTTCCGGAAACCATAACATGTGCCTAAGTTAGGCGCCTTCATAATGTAATCTTGCTAGGTTGTTTGCTTGTATCAATAACTCAGTAAACTGCTCCCGGATTGACATAAATGTGTTTTGACAGGTAGAGGGCCTTTTAAATCTAATGATTGACATGTATGTGACAAAGTGATGGACGAACACAAGTGCTATAAATGGCCGCAGCGTTCTCCCTGGTGGAGGGAGCTGTGGATATAGCAGCAAGTGGTTTTCTGCTCTTTGTGCTGTGACAGCATGTTTTGAATACAGGGCTGTAGAACGTAAAGGTTTTTTTACTCTATGTGTTGATGTAGTGGCATGGTTGAGAGGTGGCCTCCTATGACTGGTGTGATTGAATAGTGCCGTTAGGCAAATAATGCAGGTCATGAGTGCTGAAGTATTTGTGGATTGAATGAGTGGTACTGTAGCAGTAGTAATTCAGATTTATACAGTGCCTTTTAGGGCGAAACCAGGGGGTGATTTATAAACGAAAAGGTCCTGGATTTTCTAATTAAAGAAGACGGATAACATTTTTGTTTATAGACCTAATGCACTGACCATTTACAGAAGCATCCGTATATGTATATACCGACTTTTGCCTAGCCATGTTTTAACATAATCTTCAGGTTTGAACAATACCAGTGGCAGGCCGGTTAATCTGATAAACAGGACACTGTTATTGTTAAGAACGCTAGTTTTTTGGTGTTTCACCGTTTGGGGTGTAAAAAACTAAAAACGTCTTTATTCATAGATGTCGCATCCTAAAATATATGGTTACAGTACACTTTTGTCATTTGAGCCTGAAAATAACTTGTTCAGTGTTGAGTGTGGTTCTAAAGCTAGCAACTTTTACTCTGGGTCTCTAGGGCAAAATATCCACAAGTAACCTGAGAAAAAGCAATATAACTGTAATAGGGCATGGAGTGCAACGTGTTTTATCTATACAGCCACTTCACTGTAACAACACAAGTTTTATGAAACTTACTGTAGGACCTTCTTTAATTATTGAGTGTCTCATAATCTATGGAGTCTTTGTATGCATTTTGACTGCCGATTTGTATGTCACACTGTAGGTATGAGAAAACCTGCTCAGGATATCCTTTAGCACAGGCTTTTGATAGTATCATAATGGGGTGTATATATAGCTGTCTGTCTGTCTGTCAATACTAATGGCTGTAGTTACTGTACATGCTCACATGGACAAGTCATTAAGATTATCAGAATCTGGGGCTACTGTATACGGAGATACTGCTCTGCCTGGGTCTGTCTGTCTGTCTGTCTATCTGGCTGTCTATCAAACCATTTAAAAACCCGTTGAGTCAGTGGTTGTGTATAGTGGCCCTGCATCATATTGATATGTAGATATTGCTCTAGTCTTCTATACAGTACATCCAGAAGTGCGATGGGGCTTCTTTTGTGCGATGTGCTGCATTTAAAACCGCATGGCAACAGTGTTATAGGTTGTTACTAGTTTGCAAATACATCCTGAAGACCTCTGGGCTCAGTTTATCTCCTAAAGCAAACACACTATGCACCGTGCACAGGCAGATACCATTTAAAACCTCCATCCATCCTTAGAAGAGTACCTCCCCACCTCCTATTGCAGCAGTAAATTGTTCCTGAGTTTTAGATCTGTGGTCAATAATTTAGGAAGCCTGTTCTGTCTAAAGGGATTTCATTATTTGTTTGAATTAAACATAGGAAATCGGTTTGTTGTCTTCTGCATTTATATTTAATAACGCTGTATGATAACTGGTTGAAAGGTGGAACTACAAAATTCACAGCGGCCTGTGGCTTGGAAACACTCCTGTGAAGAGGCAGTGAAGGGTCACCGATTTATAACTAAAGTCCTCATTTCACGCGATAGCGACCACTCCCTGTTTGAAGAGTAACTGCAGTTCTCCTCTGAGTGACACTCCAGCTAAATACATTGGACTTTCATTTTTTGCAATACATTTCCAATGTCTTTCATTGACCTACGCTTCAGGAATGCTATCGAAAAGCAAGTTTATGTCTCTCACTTAAAAAATGCTTACCCCATAACCAGCAGTGTTAACTGATGGAATCATAAAAACAAGGTGTTCCATATCAAAATTAGTATTGATTTTTCTGGCTACTGGTTGATAAGTAACCCATGAGTCTGGATACAGTACTTCTTGATGGCATGAGAATGCATTGTTTCCTCACATATCACTATGGCTTCCTGCACTGCTATGTCTTCCAGACTTAGCGAGGGGCCCATATAGATGGCTTGTGCAGATAATGGGCACAATCTGCACAAAGCAGTGTTACATTCTTAATGGCCTCTTTTATTCAATTATCATTAATTACACATATTTGCTGTCCCCTTTGTATGCCAATGCACCAGTAAATACTGACCACAAGGCATTCCCTTCTGAGGCTGCATACACGTATAAAGATGACCCGATGTCGGATTCACAAATAATAGAAAGGTGCACTCTTTGATTGTATGTGTCCGAAGAGATTTTTGTTAGCCTCTGATCTTCAGCAGTGGTCATCAATTTTTTTATAGGTTCCATGGTCCTTTGTACTCGCCACCACCTGTCTTCTATAGCAATTACGGGGCTGCAGAACAGAGACGCAAAGGAATAGCAGAGCTCTGTGACCTCCAGGGGGTCCCTTGAAAGATGCCGAGTCACATTGCTGAACTGAGGGTCCAGAGAACAGAGGAAGTCTAATTGTTCCTGTGTTACTGATGATGCGAACCTCCAGCTGTATTCCCTCTATTAGGTTTTTATTGTCATACAACAAAGCTCCCCAGAGCCAGCTCAGGTCATACGCAAAACACAAGCCACCACTGCAGTCAGCTTTGTGGCAGTGCCCTGTATGGAGTTCTGCTGGATTATGTTGCTTTGAACCTGGTAATGCCCACTGCAGTGTGACACAACCTTTGTAACCCCATTGATAGTGAATAGACTGCCTCCATCGATTATGGGCAATTTCGATTGTTTTAAATTGTATTATTAACAATTCAGCACTTTTTAAAATCGCTGGGCGAAGTGAGCAGCTTAACCACTAGAGGCAGGCTCTGCCAATGTGGTTTTTGAACTTTTCTAGTCTAACCTAAATACATTGAACATGTATTTAAAGAATATCACCTGAAAATACAGTTATACCATTTATTACTGTAGCTACAGTGTGTACAATAAAATACCTTATTGTCCATCCTAGTATTTATTATTATTATTATTATTATTATTATTATTATTATTATTATTATTATTATTATTATACATAATAATGGCTCTTGAGAAAGTTATTTCATTAAAATAGAACTAAATGTTAGAGCTCATTACATCATTGCACTTTAGATCTTTGTTTAAAACGTGCACTTTTCAAATGATTCATTTAAAATTGCACTTTGCTGATAATGTTATTTTTTGTGTAAGTGTGCCGTACTTGTAACAATTACCTGCTCTGGACTTCAATAAGAATACATTAATGAAATGTGGAAATGGGGTCTTTTCATTTCCTGTTTAAAACTACTGTAGCAGACTACTGTATAATATTCAAAATAGATATAGAAGCAACTGTGTTTTCAGGATACTTTTCATAAAAATTCCCATATCTCTTTTTTTCACATTACACATTTACAGTTCAATAGGCTATTTGAGTAAAATGCTTCTGAATTAGTTTATTGTGCTCATTTCTTATACTTTCTGGTAGTCCATTACAAACATTAGGTGTTCTGTATGCAAATGCATGCAAGCCTTTTTCTTCCACGGTTTCAGTGCATCCAATTTTGCTTCATTTGTAAACATTTAAAAGGAGTCTAGCAAGTCTTTAACAGTTTAATGATAAAGCACTTGACCATGGAAAGTAAATAACAGTATCGACGTTGTCCACTGAATTAACCACACAAACTAGTACGGGTAGTCATAAGTCTATAGAGCAATTACTGTAGATTCGTGTTCTCATTTACTATGTTCACCTGTGGAACAAATTCTGCTCCATTCTGATTCTGACAGATCATGGTTAGATTGCTTAATTATTGGTCGATTTTTAGTGTGCTTTGAAAGCGGGTTGACCATACACAGATCATGACAGGACCACTGGCAGTTATTGGAACATGAATGGGACTCTCACGCTTGAACTGTTTACCTCTGCACTCTGAAGAGAAGGAGCTGGGGAGAACAAGGTCCTGTGACCTGCAAATAATACTTTTCCTATAAACAGCTTGAAGTTTTTAGCAAATAGCAAGTGTTCGTAACCAATTTTTGTTCATTGTCAGTTATTGTCTCTGTGGTTTTAGTGCTGTATGTTTTCACATCCCTGCTACCTCTGGCTATGAGAATACTTGCATATAATTAAAAAGGCACCTTTTTTAATGTTTTGTTCCTGGGCTACTTGTATCTGACACATTATGCAAAGATTCTGTTGTTTAAGTCCTGTGTCCAGTACCAAATGCAAGTTTAATTTCTAATTTTCATTTGTAGGTACAGTAGTCTCATGTAGGAACACCTCCTAAGAGAACACTTCACCTAAGGGTGAAACTGATATATACTGTGTGTGTGTATATATATATATATACACACACATACAGATATATATGTGTATGTATTTTTATGTGCAGTGTGAATGCATTCCTGATGTCGCTAGGGAAGGAGTTCCACAGGCAAGGAGCATAACAGCTGAATGCCCTCTAGCCAGCTGACTGTCTACCAGAAATATATTCCACTGCAATTGCTATTTCTGTAAAGTTTGACTGGTAATTTTCAAAACCTTTTTGTTTTTCAGGAAGGCACATGTAAAGTATTTGGTAACATTATTTATCCCCAGGCATGTACTGATGCAGCCTATGCTTTGGATTGGATACCAGACAGCAGTTCACTTTCCTGAAACAAGATGCCAAAGCTTCTCTGACAACTGCAGCTACATTTGTTTTGTGCGTGTTACCACTCCTAACTGTTTTTTCATTTTGCTTTCTGTAAATTGGATGTCACTTGAAATTTGTCCTAGACATCTGCGTAGACAGCTTTCATAACCTCACACATTTATGTAGCAGCAGCCGTATTTCCTTTGGGGAACGTAGACAACTAGTAGATTTAACCATCTCTGGTTTTGATCAGTTAGAGTTCATTGAAAGCTACATTTCGGAAATAATTCTGCAGTTCTATTATTGAAGATAAAACTGTGCGTTGTCACAAACAGGAAAACTGCAAGTGAGCATACCATGGAGAACGTCATTATATTGTTGCGCTGTGGAGCTTGTAATGGCGAGACTAGTGGCATGATGAGTTGGGTGTGTTAGCTTTCCAACACTACAGTATCTGTTAATTTCTAAAATACCACAGGAAACAAAATGCACTACAGTCAATCAAAATCAATGTGGGGCTATTCTTTCAATGCCATGTTTTTGGACTGGAAACTGCATATAGAAAAAGACCAACTGCTTCTCATCAATTCCTGGGTAAAGTTAGGTGTTGAAGTTTCCCGGCTAATTAATGCGGCGCCTGGAAAATGTTCAGGAATACTTTAACACGCTGACATTCAAGTCTGTCATGTTTGACAAGTGTAGACATTTCTGGAATAGAACATCTTTGCAAGCAGTTTTAATAAGAACAAGTGAACCCTTGAGCTTTGATATTTCTCTTCTGTAAACAACTGCATTGACAACTGTTGCTCTTTCAGAATGCTTTATGTGCAGGGTTGGGTTGGGGGGGGGGGGAGGGCTCTGTTCAGGAAGACACTGGGATGGTATCCGTGAAAGTCAGGTAAACGTTAGAACAATGAAATTGTAAACATACATAAGTTAGCCAGAGGTATCAAGATAGGTGTATCACAATAGGGGTATCTTGCTGTGAACAAGCAGATAAAAGATGAATTGGCAACTACAGTATAACATGCAGATCAGTGACTCACTTGTCTGTGTGACAGTGGCTGGAAATAAAAACAGAATCAAGAAATAATTTGTTCACAATTGTTTAATATGGAGAACACGTCAAAGCAGTGTGTATAAATACATGAGTGTAAAACTTTAGTTTAATCAATTCACATAGTAAGAATTTGACATGAAGAGTGTTCAATCTATTATTCTAGGTAAGAACAGGATTTGTTTTTAATGAACTTCAGGGCGCTGAAGCATCAAAGAACCTGTGTTAATGTGAATGAGGAATAAGTAGTTGAATGAGTATAGATCTGGGTGTTTCTTCAAAAAAGTAAAAGGCAAAACACAAAGCTTTTTATATGATCCTTCCATTACATTATGTGTAGCTATTTAGCCCATGGTATGATTCTTCTAGAGCCCCGTGAGCCCAGAGTTTGAGAAGAACGCTAATGTAAAACCTGGAGGATGGAATTTTGATTGACCTTTTGACCTCTGAATAAGGCTAATGTTTGGGTATTTGACTTATTAACCAGCCTTTGCACTTGCAGTTTTTCCTGTAGGTAGTACTGTGTTTTCCCAGTCCTTTAGTAACAGATGTATCCCTGAATGTATTTAAAGACTACATTCACTTTCCGTGCTGGATTGATATTTAAATTGATAATCCATTTGATTGCCGTCAACTTCAGCGCAAACTTTGCAGAGATGGAAACTGATTGTCTGCTGTAGTGGAAAGCAGAAAGTAATTGGTGTCCATGTACTTTCGGAACAAAGTGTAATATAATCATTTCTAATGTTATGTATTACCTATACAACTTTCACAGAAGTATAGGTGTTGTATTGATGACTCTAATACCAATATGTTCCATTCTTGTAAACTTGTAACTGTTTTGTTCTTAACATCCTATTCTCACCCAGTGACTGAAATTGCATTGAGGGCACTGTGAAATGTATGTGAAGAATGAGAATATAGAAGTGATGCAGCACTCTATGTGTGAGCACTTGAGAATTTGGGTCTGAATTATGTAAGACACGGTAATAAGAGTATGCTTGAATTTCAACGAACACCCTTGCAGGTTTCTGGAGGGACCGAGAATCTTTAATATTCAAACACGTTATATCCCTAATTCATGCACTGTTGACAGAGACCAATCTTGCTGCCTTGCTAGCTTCTGTACTGTAGCTGATTTACCTCTGACCACGACACACATAAAATAAAGGGGAAAAATGAGTTTGAAGCTTAAATTGTCTAATTGGATTCCAGACAATAATGGTATCAGTGTTGTCATGCTCCCACTCAACACCAAAGCTGACAATTGCAAAGTTGACGAGCATTTGCCTAGCAGAGACGCTGCTGTGAAAAAATGGGCACAACAAAGGTCCTTTAAAGGTCACCGGCATTAACAAACATGTCTTGGAATTCCACCATTCCTCTCCAGCAATTTCTGCCTGCATTCTGACCTTTTTTTTCCCTCCCTTTCATTGTCAAATTATTGACTGTAAGCCCCATGTTATTAATCTTGAATCAAAGGATGAGACTTTGCCCTTTAATATTCTGAGGCAATGTGCTGACCCACACAAATGTTCTTATCTTAGATCTCCAACTGAAATGCTAAAAATGAGTTTTCTGAATGTGAACCACAGATAGCGTCTTCCAGTTGTTCTATGTGTGAGGGAAAAAAACAAAACTGTTTTATACTGTTGTTTGCTTCTTTAACAACCACCCAGAACAGTTTAATACATACCATAATAAATTTCCATAATAAAAAAAAACATTCCTTACCAGTTACAACTTTGCGAACAGAGCCCATATCAATTGTTTTAATAGGCAATAAAGTCTATTGATGGTTTTTAACAGTATATTCATATGTTGTAACCAGTGTGTGTTCATCCATAAATTCACATTTTATGTCAAGCAGACAGGTGTTTCACCTAGTGCCTTCTTCAGTGTATTAAAAAAAAGCCCAAATGCATGTCTGCATGTCTACTTTACCGTATACTTTTACCTTCTGGATTTACCTACTTGTCTGCAACCATGGGGATGATGTTGTAAACAAGGTGTTACTCCTCAGTGTGGAATGAAATTCCAATATTTGGAAATGAAATGGTTAAATTGAAAGCGGTAAGATTGTCTGTGACCTTCAACACTGAATCCATCAGTACAGACCCCTTTTGTTTGCAGAGTAGGTGCGCCTTCGTGCTGTGAGACACCGGCTTCCAGCCTCTACTCCTCTCTTTGTACTCCTATAAATAATAAAGGAAAGGGTTATTCATTTTGCAGTGTTGCGGCAACCAGTCGGCCCTAACTTCATTAACCTGTGAACTCCAGCATTTTTATGTTTCAATTTCTTTCAAATCTTTGATGTATTCGGTTTTTGTGAAGCTGTCTGAACTAATGGCCACACTGGAGGTTCAAACACTGCATGTGTTGGCAATCCCCTTATTTACAGTGCCTTGCGAAAGTATTCGGCCCCCTTGAACTTTGCGACCTTTTGCCACATTTCAGGCTTCAAACATAAAGATATGAAACTGTAATTTTTTGTGAAGAATCAACAACAAGTGGGACACAATCATGAAGTGGAACGAAATTTATTGGATATTTCAAACTTTTTTAACAAATAAAAAACTGAAAAATTGGGCGTGCTAAATTATTCAGCCCCTTTACTTTCAGTGCAGCAAACTCTCTCCAGAAGTTCAGTGAGGATCTCTGAATGATCCAATGTTGACCTAAATGACTAATGATGATAAATAGAATCCACCTGTGTGTAATCAAGTCTCCGTATAAATGCACCTGCACTGTGATAGTCTCAGAGGTCCGTTTAAAGCGCAGAGAGCATCATGAAGAACAAGGAACACACCAGGCAGGTCCGAGATACTGTTGTGGAGAAGTTTAAAGCCGGATTTGGATACAAAAAGATTTCCCAAGCTTTAAACATCCCAAGGAGCACTGTGCAAGCGATAATATTGAAATGGAAGGAGTATCAGACCACTGCAAATCTACCAAGACCTGGCCGTCCCTCTAAACTTTCAGCTCATACAAGGAGAAGACTGATCAGAGATGCAGCCAAGAGGCCCATGATCACTCTGGATGAACTGCAGAGATCTACAGCTGAGGTGGGAGACTCTGTCCATAGGACAACAATCAGTCGTATACTGCACAAATCTGGCCTTTATGGAAGAGTGGCAAGAAGAAAGCCATTTCTTAAAGATATCTATAAAAAGTGTCGTTTACAGTTTGCCACAAGCCACCTGGGAGACACACCAAACATGTGGAAGAAGGTGCTCTGGTCAGATGAAACCAAAATTGAACTTTTTGGCAACAATGCAAAACGTTATGTTTGGCGTAAAAGCAACACAGCTCATCACCCTGAACACACCATCCCCACTGTCAAACATGGTGGTGGCAGCATCATGGTTTGGGCCTGCTTTTCTTCAGCAGGGACAGGGAAGATGGTTAAAATTGATGGGAAGATGGATGGAGCCAAATACAGGACCATTCTGGAAGAAAACCTGATGGAGTCTGCAAAAGACCTGAGACTGGGACGGAGATTTGTCTTCCAACAAGACAATGATCCAAAACATAAAGCAAAATCTACAATGGAATGGTTCACAAATAAACATATCCAGGTGTTAGAATGGCCAAGTCAAAGTCCAGACCTGAATCCAATCGAGAATCTGTGGAAAGAACTGAAAACTGCTGTTCACAAATGCTCTCCATCCAACCTCACTGAGCTCGAGCTGTTTTGCAAGGAGGAATGGGCAAAAATTTCAGTCTCTCGATGTGCAAAACTGATAGAGACATACCCCAAGCGACTTACAGCTGTAATCGCAGCAAAAGGTGGCGCTACAAAGTATTAACTTAAGGGGGCTGAATAATTTTGCACGCCCAATTTATCAGTTTTTTATTTGTTAAAAAAGTTTGAAATATCCAATAAATTTCGTTCCACTTCATGATTGTGTCCCACTTGTTGTGGCAAAAGGTCGCAAAGTTCAAGGGGGCCGAATACTTTCGCAAGGCACTGTATCTTCATATGTACCCTAGCCCTGACACAAAACTGAAGAAAGAATTCCTACAATTTAAGAGTACAGGCCATTTCTGATTGATATTCAATTCAAGGCTTTTCTTGAAGCAACACTCACATGGATAAATTGAGAACTGCTCCAGCCAGCAAGCCATAACAGTGGACAGTGACAGGGGGCAGTCACTTTGAACTCTTATATGAAAATGGATATATTTGTAAGATCTATTAATTATTTCCATGAAATACAGTAGTGTGGTAAAGTTTGGGACAACATTATGGCCTTTCTCATTATAAAATGTATTTGTTTCTCCCAAACCTTAAGGTAAAATCAAGTGGTGATGATGACACTGAAAGAACAATTAGACAGGGTATCAGAATATTTCACCAAGTGCTGTCAGCTGGATAGCAAAGAAAATAGAGAAAATTAATTCTGTAGAAAACTGTACAGAAGAGACAGTGATAGAAACCCACTGTGAGATAGAGCAAGAATACTCCCTGATCGTTCATGGAATACTGGAATTATTCCATACATTTCTGCACATTACTTTCTACGTTTGAGTACAAAAGCTAGCATTTGCCAAAGTGTAAATGTTCAATTTGTATAATGTTTTTTTTTAAATTTATTTTTAGAAAAAAATTACCTGTTAGTTACAAACTACTGAAAGACTCACTAAAGTAATGTTGCTTGATACTAGTTTTGTAACACTGACTGATTTTCCTACCACACAAAACAGTGCAAGTTGCACTGGGTTAAAGACCTTGATTAGTCTGACCAAAGGAGTCTTGGCCTCTACTGCCTGGTGGTTTGACCTTTAGCTCAGGGGGTTAATGGCAGGATGTGTCTTGGAACTGTAATGCTTGCTTTCCCAGCAGCCTCATCAGGCCTCTGGAGCATTTATAATTGATGCTTTTCTGACACTCGCCTGTCGATGTGTAAATATGACAGTCGCCTCCCAGCTGAGGATATTCTGAGATATTTATAAAGGGTAAATGTTACATTTTGAATATCTACACAGACTATTTATCAGATATAAATATAATGGTGGAGACCTTTTAAAGAGACATGTGATCCCACTGAGAGCTGATGATGATATTATTCAGTACTTGGGCATTGATGCTAAGAAATGACAGCAGGGCACCATTGTAAGGTGCTTGGTGAACGAGGGTCAAGATGTATTGTCAAGACGTATTAACACTTGGTTTTCTCACGAGTGATTGTAAGCCTGTCCACAGAGGGGACATTAACCCCTTTCTGTATTTAACCTGTGCATTTCCATGAGCTCCTTAAACCATCTACAGCAGGTGTGCTGACTATGTCTTAGTTACAGGGGAGCTGTAAGCACCTGCATGTTTTTGACATCATACTATAGTATTAAAGTATGACTGAGTGATAGCAATAACAAGTGATCTTCTGTAGCTTCATACAATGTTACTGATGTTCTATCCAGCATGTTCAGATATTACACAGCACGGGGTGTGATGACTTCAATACTGTGCATCTAGCTGTGTGCATTCGGGTTACTTTGGATACAACAGAGCTGTATATACTCTTGATGTTGCCACAGACAACCAGTGTCTGTACTAAGGATTGCTACTGAACCTCAAAAAATGATAATTATAATATGCTGTATGATGTGTGTGTGAAGCTACAGTACAACATTCAGATTGTAATGAGGAGCAACTCTAAGCAATACATTCAGACTTCCAGCTATGTCTTGTTTTCACGCAAGCATTAACTTGTTGTGTCTTCACATCTACACCAAAGTCAATAGAAATCGAATAAACATTTCTTTCCAGGGCACGCAGTAAGGCCAAAGCTTTGGCTGTCCTCAACCACATTTCTCAACCTTTTGCTTATTTAGGATGGGTCAATCTAGCTGGAGGTAGACCATGCCACAGTTACTTGATGCTTTGAAATCTGGAGTCATTCTTCCTAATATTCAAAACTAGATGTAAAACTATAGAGGGTTAGGTGGCTCAGCAGGTTTGATGTAATGTAATAATATACTGCTTTGGGAGATGCTACCAGTGATTTATAGGGACAACTCACTGAGATGCTACATTCATTGGAGACTCAGAAAAAAAGTATTTCAAAAAAGCTGTGGGGCTTGCTGGAATCCCAACCCTAGGTAGACTTGAGTATCTATGTTGTATTTATTGTTAAATTATTATTTCCCTACAAAGATGTTGTATGAGAACAGTAAAGAGAATAGTGTACAATAAAGAGGCTTTAATTCTTTCTATATATATATATATATATATATATATATATATATATATATATATATATACACACACACACACACACACACACACACACACACACACACACACACATATATATATATATATATATAAAATCATGTAAATGGGCCGTCACTCACGGTCATTCATTGTCTCTTTAAATTAGACCCAGCACACAGAAAATTGAGTTTTTAAATGCACTGACAAGCTATTTTTTTAATAAACAAAAAATGAACAAAAATGAAAACAAAACCTAACTCCGTTTGGAGTACTAACTAAACACAGGACAGGAACCTAACTATCAAACAGGACAGCTAAGCTGTTTACCTGTAACACAAAAAAAACACAGTTTTCTCGAAACACGATTTAACACTACCTTCTTACGGTTGGACACACTCTCAACCGGGCTCTACATTCTTCAGCAGCCTTGAGCAGACTGGCTGCTGTTCCTAAATACCCTGCACCTGGTTCTAATTTATAATTACTTCCAGGTGCAGAGGATAATTAACCATTACACACAATGTGAAAACAGCGACCAACAATTAAATTAAACAAAGCATCCATTCACATGTGTGTTGTCTTTGGCAGGGAGGAATTTACTTTCTCCCTGCTCACAATATATATATACTGAAGGTTCTTATATAATCTGTACTAATATATAGTACACTTGTTTATAATACAATGTTCAAATGCAGTAGAAACCCATTTAAAACATTTAAAAACACACATGTTGACATTACCTGTACGGACAACTCATCAGTTCTGGATGTAAAACCAAACAAAACTATTGCACATTAGTTACTGCTGATTTGTGACTATGTTGGCAGCACTACAAGTCTGTAATTTGGATAGACACAAAACTGCTTCCTTCAGGGAAGATTTGAACATACTGGTGTTGTAAATGATGCAGTGTACCTGCACAGCGAATGAGGACAACATTCATTTAAAGTCCCTTGCTATCTCAGTCTTAACTGCAATATACTGTAGCAAAGTCTGGCTTGGCTCTTAATTCAATATGTTTAAAAAAAATAAAAAATCAATAAGCTCCTAAGGTGTTTCTGGCTGTATAGCCAGGCTCAATAGCCAGGGTTTGGACAAAGTTAATTTCCCAGATGATCTAGCCCTGCAGGGAAAATAAGTAGTACTGTACAGCTTTGGCCAAATGTTTTGCATCACCCTATAGAATTAATTTTGCTTCAAAAAGTCAAATGAAACCTGCTAAATAATGTTACGTTAACATATTGAATTGCATACCATTTTGTAGTTTTTCATATACTTAATGAAAAACTGACAAAAGTTGAAAAATGTGACATCTTGAAATCTAACATGAAATACTGTACTACTATTAGACTTCTGGTAGTTAAATACAATTTGTAAATTATGTTCATGTAGTTTTTGTTTTATTTAATTATCTATTTATGGATTAATTTTATCCTAAAATTCTAGGTGATGCAAAATGTTTGGCCATGGCTGTAGGTTTGCAAGTTTAGCTTGCTGGAATAGATTTTATATTTTAAGATACTGTAAGTGCAGAGTACATTGCTGATTACAGTTTGAGGAAGGCAATCAAACACTCATTAGCCTTGCTGATGACTGCTGAAGAAATTCACCCCGAGTACTTAGCAGTTTTACTGGCTTAATAGGTTATATTTGGGTTGGGTTAGCTTCCTGATGTGTGGAGAGTGCTTTGGACTGTGTTTTTCAAAGAGCAAAAAAAATGCTACTGAGCAACTTTCACCAGGGTCTTTAGTATTTGATGTTAAGTAATACTACTAACAGCAGTACTAATCTAATTATAGGTTTTGAAATAGCTTTTTCACAGGTGAAATTATCTGCAAGTACAAAGCTAATTTTCCATCATTATGCACTCAGCTAGAGTCCTAGTGTACCGTGCAACCACGATTTTATCAGTTTTCAATGAGCTGGAAATGTAATCAGATAGTTTTCAGTGAAGTGGGTAGTGTCCCTGCATGGCAGATGAGGATAATATTCACTGTGCAGGTACACCACATGTACACACCGTCCGGCCACTTTATTAGGAACTGTGTCTGCCTGATTTTGTCATCTTCCTTTTGTGGAGCATGTTCTCCTGTTTTACCCTGGTGATTGCTCTTATGAATCCTGTCCACCCAGCATTGCTGCAGTTGTACCCTGATAGCGATGGCTACGTTCAAGACGATAATGCACCCATCCACCGTGTTTGAGGAGCATGACACCTTTCATGGCTGCCCACAAATCCCAGAAACACAATCTAATTGAACATGTTTGAGATGAACTTGTACAACACATTCATCTTTCCAATCCTCTGCCTACCTCTCTGCACCAATTGCATAAAAGATAACACAGCCTGCAAGACACCTTACAGTACCTTGTGGAGTCTATGCCATTTCGAGCCAAGGCTGTGATCAGTACAAATAGTCACCCAACCCAAGATTAGGTTCAGGTCCTAATAAAGTATATGTTTTTTATGGTTATTATATGCAATATTGTTATTTTATATGCAATAATATATTGCATATATATTATAAACAAAAGGAATGTGAACTTATTTTCAAACTAGGCACTTTGGAGCCATTTGGAATGAACATTCTATTCTGAGGTCATCATCATCATCATCAACATTCTGGAATCTTGTTTAAAAGACTACTTGTTTGTTTTTTATCAACTTCTTAAAGCACTGTTTTTTTGTATTCAGCCGATGAAACGTCCTGATAATTGATTTGTAATCAATTATTCTACCTTTTTAAGTACCTGAACTATCCTTTTCTTTTTTTCTTTTTTCTTATTGATCACTTTGGTACACAGCAGTTTTCCTTTTTCTCAAACTTTATATATATATATAGTTAAATGTAACAGATTTCGCTGAGGCTTTTCTCTTTTTCTATTCACCATGTCTGGCAGTCGACTGTGTCGGCATGGACAGAATCTGTCATTCTAGGCTGAAACGCTGGAGAGAAGCACACTGGGAATTGTTTCGGAAGCAGGTGCGGGAAGAAAAACGAACGCAAGGAGGTGTAAATTGTGTAGGAAGCTGGCAGGGCTGAGGTGAAAATGAAGTTTCACATATGAGATTGCCAAGTGGAGAATATCTCCCCATCTGACAAAGATTATCAGAATGCAATGATGCACCACTATTGTGGGGCTCCAGGAAGGATTTTAGGAAGACTGCATAATCAAAAGTGAAATCCCTAATATAAAGATTCAGACTCCACAATGTGGTGGCATTTATACGTCTGTTAAGAAATAAATAATAATAATAATACTGGAGATGGGGTGGTTGTCTCTGTAGCATTGCAATGTGAATTTCAAAATGTGAACAGCTTGCTAACAAGTAAACACACATATTGTTTTTTAGGGGTTCACATATATCTGTATGTGGTTTCAGTGGAAGGTTTCAGAAGTAATTCAACACCTGAGTTGTTGAATTATCCAAAGACAAACCGAGTATTACAGAATGAAAATCGGCTGTAGAATTCCCTCTTTTGAATGTAAAGAACAGGTCTAAAACAACAAATCACTGTCTGGGATCATTTCTGTTTGAGTGAGGCGGAGAACATTGAAAACAAAAAAGAGTCTCCCTTTTGCAGCTGCTTCAACAAGGACTTCGCTCAGAAAGAATAGCCAAGTTAAGGCTGTGTGTGGAGCTCTCCATAGTTCAAACTGTTGGTTGCTTAGAAACATAAGAAACATAAGAAAGTTTACAAACGAGAGGAGGCCATTCAGCCCATCTTGCTCATTTGGTTGTTAGTAGCTTATTGATCCCAGAATTTCATCAAGCAGCTTCTTGAAGGATCCCAGAGTGTCAGCTTCAACAACATTACTGGGGAGTTGGTTCCAGACCCTCACAATTCTCTGTGTAAAAAAGTGCCTCCTATTTTCTGTTCTGAATGCCCCTTTATCTAATCTCCATTTGTGACCCCTTGTCCTTGTTTCTTTTTTCAGGTCAAAAAAGTCCCCTGGGTTGACATTGTCTATACCTTTTAGGATTTTGAATGTTTGAATCAGATCACCGCATAGTCTTCTTTGTTCAAGACTGAATAGATTCAATTATTTTAGCCTGTCTGCATACGACATGCCTTTTAAACCTGGGATAATTCTGGTTGCTCTTCTTTGCACTCTTTCTAGAGCAGCAATATCCTTTTTGTAACGAGGTGACCAGAACTGAACACAATATTCTAGGTGAGGTCTTCATAGACTGTCAAAAAGAGATTGCCTAGAAAGTAAACCACCAATTATAGAGCTGTGTCTTGACATGGATCTGTGACAACCGAGACGTGTTGTATAGCTCAGGAAACCCTATAGCTGAAACACCTCTAGAATTGTGACTAATATTTCGCGCTTATTGTTCCAATTAAAATAAACCAATTAATGGAGATTCAGTTGGAACTTGCCTGGAGCAGATAAGCGCTGTACCGTCTGAGAAACAAGTGACTCTTCTTGGGAAAAGCAGGTGGAAACTAATTGCAGGATAGTTATATCCCATAGGAATTTCAGATCAAAGGTGCGAGGGCAAGGTGAGGCAGTGACAGAGTGAAGGACAGTAGAGCTGGCTGGAGTGTGGTGGATGAAAGATCAGAAAGACTGATGAATCTTACTGTTAAGACCAAGGTAGGAAAATATAGAGAGAGTGAGAGGTGAGAGAAAATAAGGTAGCAGTTTATATGACCCCACGGGGGAGACCAATGGATTTCTAAATCTGATGACAAAATACAGCTCTAGAGAAAACAGTTTAAATCCATGACTAATAATCCTGCTAATAATAACACCTTTAGTATTAACAAAGATTAACATATTTTTTCAATTTTATTTCCGTATTTTATTGAAATTGTAATTATTTGAACTAATACAAAAATCTGAATGAATTCTAGGCCGCTATTAAAACCAATCCAAAGAGAAACATTTTGTTCACATTGCAGTTTGTTCCAATTCTGAATTTCCACTGACCAGAAAACATCCAATAAGATATGCTTTCCTATCTCATTATCTCAGTGCGAAAGAGTTCATTAGCAATAGAGGCATTTTTCTCAAAAATTGAAGACAAAAAAAAAGTATAATTTTTTATTAGTAGCATTTCGTAGCTTGTCACTCACGAGAAAACAAAACCGAGGCAGGCTGCTTCGAGTTGAAAGGCTCTGTGAAATGTGACGGGACATTAATATATCTGTGCTTTTGTTTTGGGGAAGGGCGTTGAAGCGAATCGGAAAGTGACATGCAGAGTGAAAAGGGAAGGAAGCCGAACGAGAGGAGCTTGTTAGTGAGGATATGCTGCACTCTTTAATAAACAGCTTCAGAGGCTTTATGCGCTCGGCTTGGCTTTTAAAAACACCAGGCTCCATTTTCTTTTTCCTCGAGCCTATAGAAGCATCAAGAACAAAATCAGATCAGCAATAATGTGACAGTCAGAAGAAGATGGACCCATCTGGAGGGTGGGGGGGGTCTTAAAGTTAAAGTGATGTTAAAGATGTGGTGTGGTACCATTTTACCAATAGCTTTAACATATTTTTTTCTTATAAGCGTCTGATGAAAATATCAGCTGTGTGTTTCCTGTAGGTTTTGGAGGGGAGTGGTGGTAAATAACAGCTACTCTCATGTAATAAAAATACATTTACAGCAAAACTTAACTACAGTACATTATACTGAGCTTAAAGAAGTATAGTGGAAAAACAGTGTAACATACATTAGGGGAAGCAGAGAAAAAGTGGGTGGGGGCTTGTCTCAGAAGAAACTAAAGTGGCATCAATGTCTCCTGTCTGTAAAAGTGCTGCGCAATTCAGAAGAGAGGAGGCGGCACCATTCCAAAAGTCTCCTGGTTTAACAAGACTAATTGCATTTCCAGTGCTGTTCTGGAGGAAGCGTAACATAGAGCTAAAAGGGAAAAAGCAGTCCTGTGCTCCAGTAATCCTATTCCCAGCAGGAGGCGCTAATGGGCTGTAGTGTTTTGTGGTTGAGATAAAGTGGAGAAAAATGGCTATAGGACTAATTATGTTGGAACACATAGACCCATCTGTCCATAAATTTGTTACGCACCCCCGTGATATCTTGGGAAATTCATTGGCAGGACAGTAGTTGCATCTGCTACTTTGCTTTCTCTGGGGAACCAAAGCCACACAGTAATGATCATGCTGGTAGTAAAGAATAATGGATGGATGGAATTCAAAGATAAAGGGGTTACAGAATTTCATTCGTTAATGCTTCATCTTCTTCAAAGTTTGTTGTAAATTTAAAATCCATTGTTATTGTGAAGGAGAATCCTGCCTCGATGGGTCAAGGGGATTTGTTAATGACGTTGGATTTCCAGGTGTCGCCATCTGAAATAAACGGTCTCCCTGCAACTCTTTCTATAACAGAATTATCCAGGGACACTGGCATTTGTGTCTGTACAAGTAAAGTATACTTTTACTTTTGGTTTCTAATGTATATTATTTCCTAATTTTCTCAAAAATAATACAGTTGTAGTTTCTAATAAATTCCAATAAAGTATTCAGGCCTTATTCCAACTTCTGTGAAACCTTAATTACCAGGCCGTAGAAGTGACAGACCACAAGAATATCTGTTCTCTCTGTTGGGTTAGTTCAGGTGGCTGCAACTTCATTGTTACTTGTACAGTCCAGTACACTAGCTTAATATCTAGAAAAAGGAATAGCTTTGTTTTCAAAAAAGCACTTCTCTTCATGTTACAATCCAGTGAGGAAACTGTGAATTCAAATGACTGAGCATGTATAATCTTTAAAGGTCATGCATTATTTACATCATAATTGGAGCCAAAAGCTGAATCCAAGCAATGGCAGTAATTTGATCATGGTTTGTTTACATGTAATTTACACTCGTCGTATTGGCATCTTCAAATAGCTGCACGTTTTCGTCCAGGTCTGTCCATGTCTTTTTTATCGCCCTTTTTTGTTCTGTCCATAATAATGATGTTTTAAAATGTGTATTTAACTTAAAAAGATAAATCTTTATTGTGAAGGTAAAATCATGTCTTCGTATAAATAATCATGCATACGAAATGAACCGTCACAGTTATACTGTAGGTCTTATCCTGGGTATAAATGGTCTTTCCTTTAAGTTCAACCATTCCATTTTACTTCAAGGCTCTTACTGCATATTAACTTATAATATTATATTGTATGTACTATTGCGAAACTTAAGGTATGTGTATGTGTGTGTGGTGGGGCTAGAGTATATTACTGTAATGTTATTGTTTTATTGCACAATGTCCTCAGTCTAATGCGTCTTTCTCTGTTGAAAAATAGGCTGATGAGCCAGTAATTTTATTTACGGTTTCACGGATGCACGTATGGTTGTTTTACCACAATCTTTGGAATTTGATATGTTTAATGTGAAATGTTTAACAATAGCTCCTGAGTATACACTTATTTTTTTGTGATTTACAATAACAATAAAGGCTGCTACACACCAGACGCAATGCGACAAAATGAATAGAACCTATACTTTTGATAAGTATCTTTCACACCACAGGCAACATGATAGGTGACGCGGGAGCGACACTGGAGAGATGCAAAATAAATAGAATTGAATCCTATTTTTTGCGATTTGTCGTGCGACAACTAGGGAATTGACCAGTCAGAGAACAGTTTCAATGCATGTGTTCCAGCAGGGTGAAGTATCCAAAATGATGGAAAAAAGCCCATGAGAGAGTTTTATGAGAAAGATCAACCCAATTATAAAGATATAGATTTGAAAGGTAATATATGAGTCTATTTGAAGGCACTAGATAAGCTTGTTATATGTGATCTATTGTCAATCCTTATATGTTGAAATATCATCAGAGAAGGCACTCATAATTTCTACTATGAATATGTACCGGTCTTGATCATAGTTTTGTCAATAGCAATTTGTTATAGTTTTATTGATATGGCGGTTTTCCAATCTGTCCTATCGCCTCTGGTGTGTATGGTCATATCACTGCGAAAGTATCTTGTTGCACAATGAAAAATTGCACCGCGTCTGGTGTTTGGCGGCCTTTAGAGTCACACAACATATTAATTTCATCCCAAGACTTTCCATCATGAATACTAAACGGAATGAACAATTGTGGCCTGTGCAATGTGGAGTCTAGTAAATGTCTGCTGTCAAGGTTTTATACCTTGTGGTGGAGTCTTGTACAACTTTCATGAGGCAAGATTCTGTGAAACAGAGTCCCTTTAATGCCAGGAGTGCCGCTCAGATCTGTAGTTATTGGAGAAATGGGATAGCTCAAGCCCACAGATAGGCCTCAAAAGAGCTCACTGCATCACAGGCAGCTTTTTCATTGCTATCTGACGCCGTTGTCATGTTGTGGTTTCCATCATTAAAACTAATAGATATAAATGTTAGTTTGAAAGATTGAGCATGTCATTGGTCGACGAAGCGTGCTGGGGCTAATGAAAATCGATTGGGCTTCGCTGCTGGGTGGGGTGAGAGGTGGTGGAGAAAAAATGAACCCTGCATTAGATTGCTGATCCCACACCTCGAAGATTAATCTTCATTTACCAACAATTACAGACTAATAGGTCAGGGAAACACTGTGCATGGCTTTCAGTTTGATTTATTTAACACATACATTGCTCTCGGGTGGCTGGACCTCCCCCCCTTTCATGCCATTTAAATACAGTACACAATTAAGCCTCTTGTCTTTTGTTGGGTCTGAGACATAAAAAAATAAAATGTAACTAAACAACCTGGCCAACTATGGTAGTCTTGGACTAAAGCATTGAGTACAGTTGTTATGTTTTTTTAATATGCATTCAAGTTCAGGGCTGTGCTATGGGGAATGCAATGACAAAATATAAAAATAACCTGAGGCTACATTGTTGGAGGTTCTATCACATTGTTAATTAAATGAGTTTTAACATCACGAGTGGTACAATGCTACATGAATGAGCTGAGGCCTAAAACACACAGCTTTCTAGCTGTTTATAGTAAATGAACCATTTTAATATCCGCATTTTGTTTCCAACAGAGACTTTTTGTTTTCCATGTGGTGTTTTTTGTTCCGCATGGATTTTTCTGTCCCAGTACTAGCATGTGTGGATATACCCAAGCCAAGCAACTGTATGCCACCCCTGTCATAAAATACATGGCAGGGATACAACTTGTGTAATAAATGAATCGGTTATCTCATAAACAGTTCACTGAAATTAAAGCGAGTTACACTATTTCAAAAATAAAATATGTACTGCACTGGACTCCATTGAGTAAACCAGCATGTATTAGCTCCACCTCCAGGAGCTTGTCTAAAGCCCCCAGCCAAGCCACTTGGATCACAGTCATATCACTTGTGAAGGAGAGTAAATATCAGCTGTATCACGTGCTTTCATTTGGGTTTTGCGACTGCTCTTGTCAGCCTACTGTCTCAGTAAAGAGCTCAGTGGGAATGCACAGCCCTTTGCTAACAGTTCGTGCTTGAGCTGATGCAGAACTGTCCACCACTGGCTTGATAACCTCTGCTTTTTAAAACCCTGGTAAGAGCCTCTCAGGTGTTCTCTGGCAGGAGCCTTTACATTGTTTGAATGTGATGACAGACTGCAGAGCTCTGAGCTGAATCTGAAGGTGATGGGTAGATGAAAGACAGATGAAATATCTCTGGAGCCACTTGTTAGCAACATTGACTGATTGTGTTTCCTCTCTTAAATAATCAAGTGATTGTCTCTTTCTGCAGCTGAAGGATCAGATTTATAAATTATTAAATTGTTTCCCTGTGTATGAAAATGAAAACACTTCCAGGAGGCCCTCTCCCTCTACTCCTCACTCTGTATCTTCTAGTGGTATTAAGAGACCTACTGTTGCTCGCTGTAGGGGGGGAATTAAAACCAGCTCCAAATAGTGTGCTAATGATAAAAAAAATAACATCTTTGGCAGAGATGGGCTTGCTGGATTAATTTATTTCAGGATTTTAATTAAATTCATACAGTATTCATATGTGTGCACATATATTCAATTGCATAAACAGATTAAACATATATTTTGATTCAAAATGCATTTGTATTATTATTTCTTTATTTAGCAGACCAAATTTTGATGCAGGGACAAGACCCAACTTACTACCAAATTCAGCACTCTCAATAAGACCCACAGAATAAACATGGAGATCCAGTAAGGGTTTGTCTTCATGCGTTCAAGTGTATTTAAAAGGGGCAGTACTGACACAAAACTTACTGTATTACCATATTTCAACTTAACATAATTTAGATTCACTTTTCAGCTCCCATGTACTCATAGATACAAGGTAACACTGAATCTTTCTTTCTTTCTTTATTAACTACATGTTTGTTTTGGTTTATGCTTGTGAACTATTCCCTAATACTTTTTAGGTATTGTAGTCTTTGTAATGCATAACAGACATTTGAACTAATTACATCTCATTGGTTGGATATCTTAAAACTATAGTAATGTACAGTATCATTATCATAATTGTGTATGTACTGGCCCTTTTAAACACACCTTAACATGATTAATTCAGACGAATACTTACAGGGACATAATAGAAAAAAAGAGTTATTTATTATTATTTGTTTATTTAGCAGACGCCTTTATCCAAGGCGACTAGGGTGTGTGAACTGTGCATCAGAGTCACTTACAACAACGTCTCACTCAAAAGACGGAGCACAAGGAGGTTAAGTGACTTGCTCAGTGTCACACAGTGAGTCAGTGGCTGAGGTGGGATTTGAACCAGGGACCTCGTGGTTACAAGCCCTGTTCTTTAACCACTGGACCACACAGCCTCCCAATATGGAAGATGACACCACTGATAGCCCCAGATAACCCCTAAGCAAGACCTGAAGCTTATTGTTCAGAAGAAATATTATTATTATTAAGTTAATATTATTATTATTATTTCTTTATTTAGCAGACGTCTTTATCCAAGGCAACTTACAGAGACTAGGGTGTGTGAACTATGCATCAGCTGCAGAGTCACTTACAAAAACATCTCACCCAAAAGATGGAGCACAAGGAGGTTAAGTGACTTGCTCAGGGTCACAGAATGAGTCAGTGAGTGACATATTTAACAAATACATCTATCGCATTCTTTTTAAAAGCACAAACTTTAGTCTTAACCCGGTCGTCTGAGGCTTTGGTGATTTTATTTTTTAATTTTTTTATTTGTTTTACAGATTTATAAACCTAATTTGGAATTGAATTGAAAGTTCAGGGAATTAGTTTCTTATGTTTTGTATGCATGGAAGTTTATTTCTTTGAAAGTTTATGACTTTGTTTTTTTAACTTGGAACAACTTGTTGGACTTATTTGAAAATACATGTCTACGTAATTGTGGAGGAACAAAATAGGCAAAATAGCAGACCCTTCTATTACCAGATTCTGCTGAGTTTACTCCCCGGTTTGGGGAAATATCACTGCTCACGTGAACGGTGAAGTAGTGCATTAATGATTCAGACAACTGTAGCGACTTTTATTCTCGTGTTTTTCACCCACGTATGTGGTTTTTCATGATGCACTTTTTCGCGATGTGCTTTTGCACTGCACACTGTAGCTTTAAAGTTTAATGTTTGTTTTTGTGAAAATGATTGAAATGATAAAACAGTGGACATACTGCGGCAGCTTTGAATTGTATTTCAGCAGTCAATAAATATGTTAACTGCACTTCTTGATTCTTAAGCGAGACTGTGTGCTGTGCTCTGTGCTTTGAATTTTAAGCATGCCTAATTGTAAATGTAATCTATTTACTTAATGTTATTAATGCCTGTAATCATTCCCCCCACTCCCCCCCACACTTTTGCCATAATGACAACTTTACACGCCCTGGGCGTTGACTTGGCAGAATGTGATATATTCCTTTAGAAGTTCTATGCTGAATGCTAATTGATTATTTTCTGCCTAATTATTATTGGACCAGAAAAAGACTAACTCAACCCTTAGAACAATGTGTGAAAAGATAAACACTAAGCTTTATTGAATGCATGAAAAAAAAAAAACTTTGTGTACAATGCAACAGATGTCACAGAGACTTGGCTAGCCAAAACCTTAGATCAGTAATTTGCACCTTGCTAGTAAGTATGCAGACACAATTAAAATAATTACAATAATTCATAATGCATGCAATGTCTTACACAGTTTATTTTTGTTGCATTGTCACATCTAAGTTGAAAAAATCAGTTGAAAGTCTTCAGCAAAATTGAAGTTGTGTTTTTTCAGCTAGTTAGATTAGCCAGTCACATTTCCTTCAGTAAGTCATAAACCTGAATTCAGCAGACTCCAGGGTCTAAGTGCTGCTCAGATGTAAACTGAGGAATGAGATATTTTACCCTAAGAATACTGTGGCATTTTGTTTTCTCTCAAAACTAAAAGAAATACACATATTAATCATCTAACATTGCTGGACCATCACAACGCTACTGTTATTGAGATATAAAGCTACCTAATCATTGAAATCCTGAACACTGAGGGGGGAGGGATGGGGGGGTGGGGGGGGCTAAAATTAATTCAAAAAGTAATTTGAAGCCAGTGAAGTATGAGTCTTATGCAGTTATTTTTGGTGCGTTTCAGAATGCAAATTTGCCTGAATAAAATGAATTCTGATTAAGGTATTAGAAGTGTCTTAATTGGTGAATGCATGCACCATGAGTGCCGGAGCCAGCCCCTCATAGATGCTCAATCCCCTGTACTCAATAGCACTTTACTCTGCTGTCTCACATGAGGCCTGGTCTGTATGTCTCAGCATGCTCCCATCGTGGGCTATCAGAGAACTTCATTTCTGAGTTCTCCTGATTGATGGGCCAGCAGTATTTTTTCCTTAATTACAGGAAACAGGAACACTTATCAGGGGCTCTTAATTGGTGCCAGCATGTGGGACAATAATGTTAGCAATTTGTTTAAATACTGTCCTGGCACTGTGACTGGCAGTGCCAATTACTATTAACAAGTGCATGGAAGACTGCTCCCTGGAGGAGGTATTGACAGACATGAGCGGTTAAGAGCAGTTTTATAGATCTTAAAATGAAAGTGTGGGGTGCAGAAAAAACAAAATGTGATTCGTATTCTTCAGCACCAAAAACAATGACTGTCAGTGTGAGCCAGTTTGCATTGATTCTTCCTGTTAGGGTCGCTGCAGTGCACATCAAGCTAAGCTTGCAACTGTTCTTTAGAATCGGAAACGGAGGGTACCTTTTCCTGACTGACTCCTGAAATCTTTGACCTTGGTTAGTTGGATGTCTGGTTTAAAATCTCAAAAATTGACTGTATTTCAGAAAAATTGCCCTGCATTGGCTCTCCAATTACTACACCTATAGACCCCTCACCAGAAAACTAAAAGCACTCTCATAAATTCCCCCTGCTTTCCTCACATTTATACTTCTATTTCTTATACAGTACATGCCGCACAGTGTCTAAAGAATTACAGTGCTTGCCTCCTGTATTGTTTTGCAAAGGAAATGCAAGTGGAAATGTACTCAGGCACAACAGGAGTTGTTTTCGCATTTATTGTCTTCTTGAACCTATTGGCAAAGTGATTCAGATTTCCACACCAAATAACCTGTTTATTGTGAAAACACTTCCTTGTCTCCCTGGGCAACCCGAGGTTCATTGTGCAGGGTAATAGTTGTCTCTTGCACCCCCACTAAGTAACTAGAGGTTTAAATTAGGACTTGGTCCATTTGCACCCTGCTCTGCTGCTTTTTACTTGCTTTTTCAAAATGCTTACAGACGTGCAAGCTCCATTGAAGAGAATGCTGCTTTGGCAGCTCTGTTTCTTTTTGGTCTGTGTAGGCTTTTCTCTTTTTAACAGCAGCGCTGGCGTTGTTGAGTTCTCTCCCCTGAGCTTTTGTGTGCTTTATTGAGCCCTTTGAGGTCTGTGGTTTGCTATTCATTTTCAAAGATGTCTTGGTAGTTTAACACCTACTGTATGGATTTTCCTATTAATGCACATTTTTTTTCCCCATGTATGGCTTACAGCGACATTTTTATTTTATTGATTGATATTTTCGCTTAAGGCATATCCTTTTCTGTTTTATCTCTGTGACATTGCAGTAATATTATATTAGATAGAGATATAGGGAAGTTAGTGTACCATGTTCCTGTACTGTATGTGTTAAACATAGAGAAAACATCCACAGTAGTGCTAGAGGTGCAAAACAATTACATCCAACAAGTAGACAAATCTAAATCTAAAACAAAATGGCCAAAATGGTTTAACATATCAATTAAGAGAAAAAAGGCACTTTACAGCGTTTAAAATTGACCAATAACAAAGTACACAGAAAGAGTACTTGGAACTGCAAATGCAAGTCAAAAAGGAAGCTAGGAAGGCCAAGAGAGAGATAGAAATGAACATTGCCAAGGGGGCTAAAACCAATTCCAAAAAGTTTTTCCAGTATTATAACAGCAAAAGAACATTCAAGGAGGAAGTACAATGTCTAAGAGATAGAAATGGCAAAATCATAGATGAAGAGAAAAAAATGGCAAATATATGAAATGATTACTTTTCACAAGTTTTTACAAAGGAGGATATGGACAACATGCCCCACATGTCGACCTGTTCCTATCCAGTTTTAAATAACTTTAGCATAACAGAGGCAGAAGTGTTAAAAGGACAAGGAGCTCTTAAAATAAACAAATCCCCTGGGCCGGATGAGATCCTTCCAATAGCACTCAAGGAAATGAAAGAAGTTATTTACAAACTGCTAGCCAAGATCATGCAACAGTCTCTTGAGACAGGGGTTGTACTGACAGACTGGAAAATTGCAAATGTGATACCGATCCACAAAAAGGGAGACAAAACCGAATCAGGTAACTACTTCTGGAAACTATAATAAGATCCAAAATGGAAAATTACCTATGTGGTAAAAGTATCCTGGGAGACAGTCAGCATGGTTTTAGGAAAGGAAGATTGTGTCATTAATGACTTAGTAAGCAAGGTATAGTAAGCAACCTTGGTAAATTTGCAGACAACACAAAAATAGGAGTGGCAAACACCGCTGCAGCAGCAAAGGTCATTCAAAATGATCTAGACAGCATTCAGAACTAGGCAGACACATGGCAAATGGCATTTAATAGAGAAAAGTTCAAGGTATAGCATGCAGGCAATAAACATGTGCATTATAAATACCATATTGGAGATACTGAAATTGAAGAAGGAATCTATGAAAAAGATGGAGGCCATGCTGATGTGCATTTGCTAGAAGTGGCCACTGCAGCATATATGATCTGGTAAAACAAGAGGAGCCTCCTACTGGTCCTCTACCTTTTTCAAAGAGAAAAGTGATTGTGAGACAAATAAAAGTTATATTAAATACATAAATATTTTATATTTTGTTGGAATCATTTGTTCGTTCATGTTTTGTTTTAAACGTTTACAACTTCATACTGGGGACCATTTTATCCTTGAACATGACAATATTTTCCTTAAACATCGTAGAAAAGATTAAAAGAAGAGGTTATGTCAAGACAGGATTCAAGGTTAAGAGAAGACGAAGGAAATCACGGCCTAGGTTCAAAGCAATCCTTTTCACAATCAACGTTTTTTAAATTTACTTGCCGCTGTTAATTATAATGACAAGAAAATCATGAAATGAAAATATAGGGATTATCAAGTCTTTGACTTCTAGAAACATTTAAATTACTTATCTGCCCAGGAGAGAGTCTTGCTGTGTCTTCTGAGGCAGAAACCTATTTCTGAATAAACAGCACGACCTGCTGTGTTTTTCCCTAAGCACTGGTGCTTTATTTACCGGGATTAGGGCTTGCCTGCTAGTTGCGCATGAAAGTGTAAATTGGGTTTTAATTGGTTTTTCTTGCTCGTCCTGTTCAACTGGCATGTGCAAATTGCTACGAAGAGATAGCAGGGAAGAATACAGTGGGAGGGGTTCACCCTGAATTTCTTATTCATCCCCAGTACTAATTGGGACTAGTTTTCATCACTTTTTGTTTTAAAGGTATTTATATAGGAATACTCCATTTGTTTTCATCATTACCCTGTGCCCGTTTGCGAGTGTTAGGCCAATTTAACTCGTTTCACCTGCTGAGCATACTGCGGATATTTTCAAACTACTAAACCCTGGAGGTAAGGACCTGTCTGGCTAGCCTACATCTCATTGTTGGCCAAACAAATTGGAGTTTATATATAACGTGCTAAGATGAAATACTCCTAGACCGACTTTTCTCCACGGGCTTTTAAATGAAATTAACCAAGGCATGTGGAATTAGTTAGACCAGAATTTAACCAGTTAAAATCTCTGGTCTTCGTTCGAATAAGGACATGGGATTTTTAGTGGACAATAAACAGGACCTTAATGTATTGTCCCTTTGAATAGTGTAGATTGTGCGTTACCAACTGGAATTTTTATGATCCAGCATTTTGTTTTCTTATCTACTGCTGGTTTTGAGGGCGGAAAACTGAAGTGGTGGTCTACTGGACACAAAGTTGGGTCAAACTCAAACTCCTACTTAATGGAAGAGTAGTTTCCAAGACTGTTTTTCTTTTCATCACTTTCCTATAGTGTTAACCATCTCATTGTTTCCATAATATTACTTTGCTATCTGACACTAAAAAGCTCTTCTTTATGAGCTTTTTACCTTTACCTTTCTTAATCATTCTTGATCAGCCCTCTCTCTGTCTTTTAAATTCCATTGGGAGGGCATCTCCCCTTTCACTGAGACGTCAGGAGGTACAGAACAATATTGTTTTTAAACAGAAGCCCTTTAGGCAACAATGACTCCAAAATGCAGATATCAGTGTAAGCAGAACTTATAAGTTCCAGAAACAAATAGCATGATATTGGATTTTTTTTCTTTTTCTAAAAATGGTATTATTATTTTTTAAGTTTGCCCCATTACATCCCAAGCAAGGAAAATCAGCTCCAGCTGCTTGTCCTTAGGGCAGATTTAGTTCTTAAGAATTTTTATTTTATTTCTGCACACCAGTGTTATTATGAGGCTGTATCCATTGTGCCAGGTGGGAATTGTCATAATTTATATTTGTATTACTTTCTAAAACAAATCAAAAATAAAGTTTTTAGTAAGTCCAAAAAAAATAAATATAATAATACTGCTTTCTCGTAAAGTGCAGTATTTTTTTTGTAGTTCTTGAAACAATTAGATTTTATCCACTCAGACCACTTACTTACTAAATATATTGGCACCCCTGAACATATATAGTGAACAAGCTGTCCCTAGAGTAATTGTGGCATGGAATGTTTAGGAGTAGATGTACTAATGTGTTGCACCTGTCGCAATAGTTGCAAACCAGTTGCAAATGAGTCGGAAGTGAAATGTACTAAACAAGCGCAATGCTATTAGTGACTTTTTAGGGAATGGTTTGTGGCAGCTGTTTTTTTTGTGGTTCAACCTTAGATGAATATGTAATTTTGGCTGTTCCTGCATAAATTCACAAAAATCGCATGGAGATTGTGCAAATCAGGGTTCTCAAATATTATAATGCATCAATTTGTTAAGAACTTTTGAAAGCATGTTTTAAACAATCGCAATTAGCAAACCTTTAAAAGGCAGTATGAAAAACACTATCCCCTAACCATGGCCGCTGTGGTTGCAACAAGAAGGAGACATCGTCTTCAGCAAAAATGAGTGATGAGAAGAGAAAGGGTATTTCATACCCACGTTACCCTCTTCCATTTAAATAAAAGACCAGATTAAGCACAGGTACAGGCTTGGCAGCCACATAATTCTTGACCTGCTATCTGATTTAAAAGATGACCTGGAGCCTGTCACCCAGAGAAGCCATGCTATCCCTGCAGTGATCAAACTATTGTACACCCTGTATTATCTTGCTTCTGGGTCCTTTCAGGGGACTGTAGCAGTTGTTGCTGGCATGTCCCAGTCCACTTTTTCTCGTGCTTTGCCAGTTGTGCTCAATGCATTTTTGACACCCAAATACCTATTTTTCCCTAAAAGCAGCATGTACTTACAAGCCTTGAAAACACAATTCTGTGACATTTCTGGTTTCCCTAATGTGTTAGGAGCAGTGGACTGCACACATGTGCCGCTAAGCCATCCAGCTCATTCTGAGCATCTGTATAAAAATAGAAGCCATACCTATTCTATTAATGTGCAAGTGGTGTGTAATTGTGCACAGTTTATTGCCTTCCACTGACTAACTTAAATAAAAACTGACAGTTATGCATTTGGCTTATAGGCAACTCATGATAATATGAATTAGTATTGCAACTTGTCAATGCGGCACCATGATCTATTTTGTGTTAATTGTCTAGGCTAAAAATAATAATAATAAAAAACTCAGCTAAAATGATTTCGTTTCAATTTAAAATAATCTTTTATTTGCATTGTACACCAATGTGTGTAATGGAGTAGCATGATGCATTTAGTGTTACCGGTAGCTTACAGCAGGCTAAAGTAAAAAAGAAAGTGCACTAGATATCCATTTGATTTTACTACTGTACTGTATACTGCCTACTGTACAGATTTATATTTTTTACATAATGTAATGTGTAGCCTACCCAAAACACATTAGTGTTATTTCAGCGCAATGATTTATACATTTTGATTACACTGAGCACTATAGATGTGTGTGTGTGATTTTATTGTATTTTTTTTAAAGCCGACACCTCCTTATGTCGGACAAACATGTCCGGTTTAGCGAGGAGCTACTGTGTGATTATGAAAAGCTTTTTGATAGAAACACATTTTTGATTTGGGGTGAAGGTGGGGGCCCTACTATAGAATCTGATTGACTTTTAGTATTTATTCAAAAAAAATGTCGCTTGTCGCAATGCTAGAGAGCTCGCTAAGATGACTCAACAAATATTTTAATTAGTATATTGCGGCTCTCTTCATTAACATATTTTCTCTTAGTACATACGACAAAATGTGCACTTTGAAAATTGTTGCAACGAAAATGCAAATTGTGGTATGTTTGCGCTGCGACTGGCCCATCTTAGTGCATCTACCCCTGAATGTTCAATAGGAGGCTGTCATCTCCAATGGCTTAGGACATCGTTTGGCTTCTGACACCTCATGATCCACCAGCATTTGTTTTTGGTCTCTATTTTAAGTTCTCATGATCTGAGCAAGATTGAAAGCTGAGTGAGCCTTGTAAACAAACATCAAGACTTGATGAAAGAATACAGGGTTCATGGTCATTGAATTGCAAGCTGGTAAAATCCCTTTTAAATTCAGCCTATTTTCTGTATTTTGATTATGGTGTTAGATGTTGACTAAGATATATCAGTCGCTCAATTCAAGGTTGATCCTGGCCATTATGCAAAACAGGAAGGGCCCTGTCTAATTCATGCACCATAAGCCCATAAAACAAGCCTCACCATATATAGAGGCTGGGCAATGACATACTTCACTTTAAAGGTAAGCCCTTTTGCAGATATCCAGTTATTTATCTTTCATAGAATCCCAAGTTGCAGTTTTGACTTGCAGATTACCCAGCTCCCTTGTAAGGTCTACCCAGTTACTACCCGTTTTTAACCTCTCGGTTTTATTTCTTTAGATACCCCCAGAGCAATGCATATGATCTTTCGACTCTCATTCTCCCACTCTCTCAGCATTGTTCTGCAAACCTGCTATAAAAGTTTCAGGGCTGCAGAGATGGTCTTGAGGGTGATTTCTTGTTTTCTTCTTCACAGATAAATCTGTAGGCTGCAATTACTCCTCCTATAACTGCCAATGATCTCTGATAATTAGGAAATCAATGCCAGGGCTGATCCTAGAGACAGTGATGTTAAAGAGAGATGCTTTGGACTAAATCCTTAGCTACAAGAAGCAACAAGATTAGGGGAGCATTAAGAGTAATTGTATTACATTATGAGGCTCATGACCGTGTGGTAGCACTGTCATTTTCACTGCACAAGGAGGTATAAATTAAAACTATTATGTGCCAAAGGTTTCTATGGAGATTACATTTTGGGTTGCCCTACAGAACATCTAGTATATAGTTATAGTATATCCCAGTTTTAGCGAGGATGTTTTTTAAATATATTCCTACTGGAAAGATAAACCAGTATTTACAGTATTTGAGGGAAATTGTTGGAGAACTACAGTAGATTATTTAGCAAGTCCTCTGTGCCATGAGGTTTTAAAATCCACAGACCTTAGATTAACATCTACACCAAAGCTCTAAGATACACAAAAACAGTAGGCTACCATTCTGAAGTTGTAATGTTCTTTATATAGTTAGGAATACATACACTAGTGTGCAGAAGTTGTTAATGATATTGCAAACTAGCACTTTGAAAGTGGAGGAAGACACATAAATACACCATTTGCATATTGTACTTTCATCAACTAATTTGTTTCCAAGATGAATAAACGTCAAATAGGTTAATGTGAGGCACCGTCTCTTTTTAAAAATGAAATTCTCGGGGCTCCCGAGTGGCGCATCCAGTAAAGGCACTCCACGCGGAGTGCAGGATGTGCCCTATAGCCTGGAGATCGCAGGTTTGAATCCAGGCTATGTCACAGCCGACCGTGACTGGGAGTTCCTAGGGGGCGGCGCACAATTGGCTGAGCGCTGCCCGGGTAGGGAGGGCTTAGGTCGGCAGGGGAATCCACGCCTCAGCGACCCCTGTGGCCAATAGGGTGCCTGTGGTTCTGCAGTGGAGCTGCCAGATCTGTGTTGTCCTCCGGCACTATAGGTCTGGTGGCATTGCTGTGGATCTGCAGTGCGAAAAATGACGGCTTGGCAGGAGCACATTTCGGAGGACGCGTGTTCCAGCCTCCGTTTCCCAAGTCGGCAGGGGGGTTGCGAGCGGTGAGCCGAGGATACAGATAATAATTGGGAATGCTAAATTGGGGAGAAAAACTGGGGTAAAAAAAATTGGCGACGACTAAATAAAAAATAAAAAAAAAATGAAATTCTCACCTACTGAGACAGTGAAGGATACCTAAAATGGTATTTCGGCTTTCTTAAAACAAACTGCCTGAAAACCATACCTGAAATACGTTCAGAGAAATGACTGAATATTTGGGCATAATTGACTTTATAAATCAGGACTACATAAGCATGGTGGTTTTAAGAGTGAAATTCACTCTCTTGCAAGTGTGCAAACAGATCCACTTGAGTACATTTCCATATTCAGTGCTGCAGCGCTGAGGAAGTTCTTACCCATATAATTTCCCCTTAAGATGGTGAATACTGCTATCTGCTTAGTAGCTAAAAGTGAGGGATGAGGTTAACAGTACGCTGTAGGGTAGCCTAACACTGTTCCTCAATACACTGTCCCGGATTCGTGGATAGGTATTATGACAGTCTAACAAATGATTACATTAATCACAAAACTAAGACATCTTTCTCCTTGTCAGGCACATCAAATCTCAAGTGTCATGCTTGTTTTCCATTTTCCCTTGTTCTGCTGTATTGATCCTCAGATGTGCAGAGCGCAGTGTTCTGCTTTTACAAAATAAAGTAGGTCTATCTCTCTGTTATTATTGCGTTGGTAATGGTGACAGGGGACATAGGGAACTTCAAGACAGCAAGCTCCTACATATCATTACTCATTAGTCACATTTACAGTGTATTTGTTGCTGTGCGAATGGCACAGACATATTTATTTTGCTACGCGCACATGTTTTCGTTTCCATCTCTTATCCTTCTATTTGAGATGATAGGGGATATTTAGGAGACATTTGCCATCATTAATGAACAGGTGCTTTGTTTCCAGTTGGAAAAAATATCCATGCTCAAAATGTATTCATCTAACCTGCTGTCCTGTCAGTTGTAATCTGTGTTCATCTAACCTCATGTCCTGTTCACTGTAATCTGTGTTTTGCCAGCGATACTTCAACCAACAACACCACTGGTTTACATGCACTTCATTACAAGTTCTGCATAAACAGGCTCAAGGTAACAAAACCACAGATTAGTTGTGACTATGAAGCTGAATTCAAACACAGTTATGAGCACAGTACTTTAAGTATATGTGAAACAAGTTAGTTGCTCTTTTGATTAACTGGTTATGGGACCCTTTAGTTGTGCATAGCCCAGCTGAGACTCAATATGCAACCTATTCACCCTAAAGAAAATGCAACTAAACCCCCTTTCGCTCAGGAAAAGAAAATACATTGGGAAGAAGTGCTTCTGAAAGTGGTAAAAATAGAATTGAACACCTTGGAAGGTGTGAAATGGAGTTTGGGTCTCAAATGTGACTCAGTGTTATAATTCATGCTCTCTGACTGTATTAAGAAATACATGGGTCTTAAAACTCAGGGGATAAACACCAATTAGCACTTCCAGAGGTCTTGTTTATTATTAATTTTCTTCCCTGTCTGCCGTGTCCAGTAAGACGATAGCTACCCAAAAATAGACTAGCCTTGGGTGGCTTCTATATAATAAAGCAGCCTCTGATCTGTAATGAGTAGTTCTCCCCATCAAGCAGGACTTTAACAACTAAGCTTCCCCATCAAGGCAATAGAAATCTATTGTCTTGCCAGGCTTATCCATTGTAATAAAAATGCGCTCTGAGAGAACAGACAGCTTTGTACTCCATTACAGGGTTATCTCCTCTTGCACGTTACCTGATGTAAACCTGCTGGATAGTTACCTTCTGTAACTCTCCACCTATCCCTGCCTCTGATGTTCAGCACTGGGTCTAAAGTTATTCAACTGTACCACTGTGCTTTATATATACCAACTACGTATGTAAACCCCACGCTTAGTGGAAGTCTTGCATAAGCAATTGTATTCACAGAGTTTCCCATATTATATGAGTTAAATGCAGTGTAAATACTATAAACATTTGTTTTAAATATATTGAAGTTTCTCTTATATCTTATGTTGTCTTGTATGTGGTTACAGTACAGACCAGAATTTGACTAATATAAACAAGCCCTGTTTAGGACTTACATGCTAGTCTACAGATGAATGGACGCATTTATTGTGAGTGTGTGCTACAGTCTTATTTCAGAATATCCTTGGAAATATAATGAGGAAGTAATAAGTAATTTAATCTAAAACTTTTACCAACTTGTACTTTATGGTTCAACCATCATCAATAAAAAGCTGGCATGTCTGAGACAAAGCCTTGTTCTCTTTGTAGCTCTTTCCAAGCAGGAAAGAGTTAAAGTAGCATTAAGCCAATGTGTGCTAATTAAAAATAGAAAAAAATAATTCACAGAGTCTTTGCACTTCATCATCTTTGCCAGCCTAAAACAAATTGATTAGCTTCATCTTCCAAACTTTTGAAACAAGTTAATGAGCATTTTCATTTTTGTTTTAGCTGGCACTTAAAGATTATCTCCATTGCCTTGAGAGTTGCTGTGTTTCAAAGGCTCCCTCTCCCTTTTCTCTGTCAATTAGGTTTACCAAAAAATGTATATATACAGTACTGTGCAAAAGTTTTAGGCAGGTGTGAAAAAATGCTGTAAAGTAAGAATGCTTTCAAAAATAGACATGTTAATAGTTTATATTTATCAATTAACAAAACTTTTGCACAGTACTGTATATATATATATATTTGTTGTTGTTAATTTCCAAACTATGCAGGTACTGTTTATAAGAGGCAATACAACTTTGGGTGCTAATTCCAATTTTTTTCTGTTCGGTGAAATAAAGTTCAAAAAGAGGTGTGCGATAATGTGTGCCGAGAGAGGATGGAGAGGTCATGAGGGATCATTTTGGACTATGAGCACAATATCGGACACTGTGGCAAGCAAATAAGACAATCTAAACCTAACAGCTTTTTTAGAAGCAGCACTCAATACAAAGGGCCCCCTGGGAAGTCTTCTTGTTTGTTTGTGCAGACAAATTTGCCACTAAGCGCTGGTGGAGAGAAGTATTTTTAACCTGTTCAGTGTTGGATTTGAGCCCAAGATAAATATGCCCCAATATTACAGAAGATATGTATTCTTTAAAAAATAGTTTTTATCGTATATATTTTTTTATTATACTAGACATGACTGTACAAACTTATGCCCTTATACATGTATATGTACAGCATGTCACACTTACATTTCTACTGGATCTGGAAAACCACTTCTACATTGCTATATGGCGAACAAGGGGAGTCAAGGGGACTGTTGTAGCCAACTTTAATCAGTACCCATTGTAGCAGAAAACCTTGTTTTTCTTGGCAAACTTACTGCATATCTGAACAACACCTAATGGGCAATCAAGGCTGGGTGATTTAGCAGCCATCGCTACACAAAGAGCCATTCAGAATTGACCAACTAAGGAGAACTCAATACTGAACCCATTACCACCAAGGTGTAATTTAGAAATGTTAGACAGTTTGAAAAAGTCTGATTATTTAGGGCTGACAGAAAGTCTGCTCCTGAAAACGAATCCTTTTTTTTTCCAATCAGCTGCTTTCCCCAGAGACTGCAGAGCGCCAGTCATATCTGTCCTGCGTTATCGACTGTGACCATGTTTAAACTTCATCAGATGCTATTTACAATTTAAATTGGCCTGTTACTTTTCGCTATCTCCTATTTTTTTTTGTAAGAAATCAGATATGATAGTGTGAGGTGTTGAAGGGTTGAAGGGTTGAGGGTTGTGCAACTCTGGCTGGGTAGGGTTGCTTGGAAATATTATTCCAGTTTGTAAATCACTGTGTTCTTTATCAATGCCACTAAGTAACCTTTGGGTTGACCAAAAGCATCCCTCCTTTCAAAATAGCAGTGGGGTTATATGTTGTCCAAACAAACAGAATTCTGCTCCACAAGGATTATGTTTTTAGTACTGTTTTCAAACTAGGCTTTAATACAGTAGCATGAGTGCATTTGGGCTAAACTCGCTACTGTTCACCAAGGTGACAAATTGTGTAGCACATTCCTTCTAACACCTGAATTAACTTGTCTGGGAGCCTTTCAGATTGAGGAAAGTGTCAAAGCCTGTAGCCTCTAGGGCCTCTAGTCTGAGGTCAATGTCAAGAACTTGTAGAAAACAAAGTCAAACATATGGGGGGCTCCCGAGTGGCGCATCCAGTAAAGGCGCTCCTCGCAGGATGTGCCCTATAGCCTGGAGATCGCAGGTTCAAATCCAGGCTATGTCACAGCTGACCGTGACCGAGAGTTCCTAGGGGGCGGCGCACAATTGGCTGAGCGCTGCCCGGGTAGGGAGGGCTTAGGTCGGCAGGGGAATCCACGGCTCACCGCGCATCAGTGACCCCTGTGGCCGATAGGGCGCCTGTGGCTCTGCAGCGGAGCCGCCAGATCTGTGTTGTCCTCCGGCACTATAGGGCTGGTGGCATTGCTGTGGATCTGCAGTGCGAAAAATGACGGCTTGGAAGGAGCACGTTTCGGAGGACGCGTGTTCCAGCCTCCGTTTCCCGAGTCGGCAGGGGAGTTGCGAGCGGTGAGCCGGGGATACAGATAATAATTGGGCATGCTAAATTGGGGTGAAAACCGGGGTAAAAATAATTGGCGACGACTAAAATTAAAAAAAAAAAAAAAAAAAAAAAAAAGTCAAACATACTGTACAGGTGCCTGCATTAAATTAAAGACGGTTAATATTGCTACCAATTGTACAAATACAGAACAGTTTAGTTATTCAGATTAGGTTTGACTGGAAGCGTTAGTTTTGAAGATATACAGCACTGTAAACAAATAACCCTTTTAGTTATACACAACATGCCCTAAGTTTATGTGACTCCAGAAGGCATCAAGGATTTTTAAAAGTTTAATGGGCTAAAATAGAGAAAGTATCGTTCAAGTAACCTTAAAAATCATTTGAATTTAACTTCCTCCCTCCTTTCTGGTTCTGACTCAAACCTGTCAAAATAATTGCTCATATAGTACTTGTACTCAACATGAGATAATTTGTGTTAAATATAGCTCTCATTCTAATTATTTCTTTATTACTCCACATCTCAAGTAGCAGGAATACTTAATGGAACTTCCAATTAAACAGATTGTTTTAATTTTGGGTACTCGCTAACGAAAGGTTTGCCTTATCGGACAGAAAATCAAATTACAGTCAGTTAATATTGGGGGAGCTGCGCCTGGTTCTGCATACTAATTTATGGTGTACAATCAATTTGTGGTCTCTTAGCTCTAAGTTCTCCCTCTGGCTATGCTTAAAGTCCCAGGGGATCCCTCAGCACTTTCTGGCATTCATGTTTCCAAGGAAAGCTTTAACTTTTATATGCTAATTCCTTGTACATTAGCATTTTTGTGCACAGCTCATTAGAGCTGGGGGAACTGTTGTTGTCTCCCTTGGGTCTGACCATCATTATAAAGTGAAACAAGTGAGACAAACAAAAAATGTTTGTAAAAGAGCAGTAAACTACTGCGAACAATAACTTAACAGCTCCTTGTAGTGGTTTTTAGTTTTCTATTTTTACAACTGTATTATTCCTCTCAGAAAATGTGACTTTCCGCTTGCTTCAAAATAGGGCACGGCATGTTGATTTGCGATTTTTCATTGGCTGTGCCCACGGATTTATCAGCACACTGTATGGGACAGAGCAGACTAATACAGGTCTTCTAATGAATTCTTATTAATTTCCAGACCATAAGATTTAGTCCTCCATTGTAATAACTTTAAAGCTGGGAGTTTAAAACATTTTGGGGAAATGCAATAGACTTTCAATAAGTGGAGCAAATATGGAACACTGATGATAATTGAATAAAATGAATATTTATCCAGCTAAAAATTAATTGAACTGGGCCCTTAGTGTAGCAGATAATTCCATATGCTACCAAAAGCTTTAAAGTCTCCATCTGAAAAGGTTAAAATGGTTCAGTATTGAACTTTGAAAGATACTCCCAGGTGCGTATTACATCAAATTTAAGTTTTCCAAGTATTTTCCTAATCTGCAAATCTACAGGTAAATCACACAAACAGACTAAGAATAAAAATAATCTTATTTTGGAAATTAAAAATGCTTTAGATTTACAAAAATCGAACTTTTGAAGAAATATGAATAGGTTATTTATCGTCATTTGAAACAACAACTCTGAACATCTCCTACCTTTTTCCAATACGTTCTCCTTATCCAAATACAGAGGGAAATGAATTGTTTTAAAATGTTGTCTTTGTATCGTGATATACAGCAATGCAATTTGCACTTCACGGGCCAGCCTCTGAGTATTCATTTGACAGGAAGTTGAGTCTGATAAGATGTACTGTGGACTCTAGTTTCTTAACAGGAGCTTGTACTGTATACTGGTGCTGGCATGCAAGTACTGTATGTTTAAAAAAAAAAAAAACACATTGACAGCCAATCTTTTCATGAAAAAAATGTAGATTGTTTAATATTGCAGCATTTTACAAAAATATATCAAGGGTAAATGATACAGACCTGTCAGCTGCTTAAAGTTGATTTATAGTTTATGGATTTTATTAACGCGTATTGTATACATGTTTAAAGGTGGAAGCCTTAATCATTAATACAAATTATTTGTATATTTTCTACATTGATTCAGTCAGTTATTGTAGCCTCATTAGGTAAAAGCCATGGACTTGGATGTTATTGTATTTAGTCTTATTTAGTCTCTATACAGTTATCATTTTGAGCACTTACTTGAAATTTACCAGCATTACAACCTGCAAATCTGTTTTTTTTTTTGTGCTCCCAAGTTGAGTACACTGTATGGAGGCATTATAATTAACAAACAAAGACTGGGTTAGCAATCTGTCATACCATTCTAATAGCAGAATGGCATTTGAACGTATTTTCTGTTCTGAAATGTCATTGCACTAAAAGGTTTAGCCATTATACTGGCAGCCCTGAGGAAGAGTTTTTACAAGCAGACAGTTTTTAATTATTGTCCCTTTATAAAGGCTAGGGTTGTATTTTTGTGTTCGTGTGTGTGCGTGTGTGTGTAAGAGAGTGAGAGCGTCTCATTAAATCACATAAGTTCCCTAAAAGATATTGAACTAGGAATTCTTACATATTGAATGCGCAGGTATGTAGGCGTTTGTGGAAGTGTGTAGGAGTCAGTTACATAATCACAGTACTAACAGAAGGAGTTTAGTATTTGGTGTATTTTGAACCAAATTAAAGTAGATTTGCAACAATTAGCACACAATAAAAACAAGCTGGTTTAAATTAGACCCCTCCTCCCCCACTGTTCTTGGCTGGTCCTACCTTATTAAATAAATTATTCAAATGGTTTGTAAAAATTGGGTTTATGGCTCATCAAGATTTTGTGTCACGGGTAATCAATTATCTAGTATTACCGAGGTCCGTCCTGGAATGAAATGACTGTTCTCATTGAAACACTGGTCTCATTTCATATACAATTTGGATAAAAGTGTCCACTGCTTTGACAGGAAATAATCAGATTCTTGTTTTTATTTTTATTTTTGGATTTCCAGAGTGGTAGCTGCAAGATACATGTTGGCTATGTTGGAAAACATCATCTCTTTATTTACCTGTGGAAGGGTTAAATGACATCTCCCCTGCACGCACATAACGCTGTTCCAAGACAGTTGCAAAAATTCAGCATAGATAAGTCAAGGGTAAAGGATGACAGATTTGATGCAAGCAGTACAGTCTTTATAAAAAGTGGAAGCAGGGAAGCATGGTAAATCACAGAGGAGTATGGTAAAAGATGATAATACACAGTAAAAACATGGCAAATTGCAGATAGAATTTACCATAGTTGATTTTTTAAGGGCATTTAGAAGCTTTTCTTTGTGTCCGGCTACCCCAGATCTGTCAAGGAGCCCTCAGGTCATGTGGCATGATATGTTATTCCTGGTGGCCCTAAATGCAGTTTACACTTCAAATCAATTAGTCCTCGTGTTTGTAGTCTTGGGAATCAACTAATCATTAAATTGTCCACGGGTTACTGCTTTAAAGCCTCACTGTTGCTCTCTAGGACATTCTAAGATATTCTTGTTACCAATGTTGGAGTTCCATATTTAGAACTGAAATTATAGTGATTGTATTTCATTGAGAATGGCAGTACCTGCGTATACAGTTGGTGCAAGACAGTTTTAATGCTTGCTGCAGCCCCAGAGTGAGGTCATTTCCCAACTTGACTTTTTATAACTCAAATAGAAACTCATGACCTCTCATACTAAGAGCTAATGCCGGGAGTCATAGTCATCTGTCATTACCTTGAGTTGCTTATCAGCCTTGATAAATCCTTTTGAACTTGTATTTTAAATCACTGTGTATGCACAATACCAAACAGCCGTGCCTGAGTTCTCACTTCTGTCCTGTCACCTTGCATTTCTATAAACCCTGTCTAGGATTTCCATAATGCAAAGATCCTGGGGAATTTGGAAAGAGTCCCAAAGTAGCCTTTCGCTGGTGCACAGATCTCTTATCAGTATGCAAAGAGACAGTCAACTTCAACATAAAGCAATGTGCTGTCAATACTTATTAGTTTGCCACATAGTTTGTTCAGTGAAGACATGTATCACCCAAGAAGATGAACCCTGTCAGGTTCTGTCCCAAACACAGCCATCTTTACTGAAGTCCTTTAGCAAATCGTTGTCTCAAGTTATAATAAATGAATGCATGACATGGGTGCTTCATTTTAGCGCCCTATGGTCACAATTAACATCATAGTATTCCTTCCAGCTTCTGACACATGCTTGTGCTTTTCTTAGAAATTTGAAATGTGAAATATTAAGACAGAGGAATCATCCTTGTGTATAGCAAATAGGTGCAAAGTACATTGAAAATACATAGTTTCAACAATCGCATGTACTGAAGTGCATTTCATTTTAAAAAGTCACATTTTGACTGAGGTAGCCTACAGTTCAGTAGTTAAAGTATTGTGTAGGTACCTGGCCTTTTGAAATACACCTCTGCACAAAAAAAGCAAACTTGGACATCACTCTGCCACATCTGTGTATGGTGATAGGGTTTACGTTTTGCCTCATGTGCAAATCACAATTTGGCACTATGAGGTGATGTTATTACAAAATGATACCCAAACAGTAGTTCTGACAACTGAATGATGCATCAGGTGTAAAGCTTGTAGCGGCTGATGAATTTAGCTTTCTAGAACCAATTCTACTCAGCAGCCTCAGAATATACAACGGTGAAGCATTTTTCAGTGTCATTAATTTTTTTGGCAAAGGGGTAACAAAATGTACTCGTGCTGTCATGCTGATGCAAAATCACCCCATCAATTAGCTGCATATTTTTAAACTAGACTTGTTACAGTATAGAAGTTAACAGTCAACCATTGTTGGCAGGAAAAGAAAAATCAGGCAGCATAACAGGCAAACAGCCCTCAGAGAGATTATTAAATATATGCAACCCATTTATCAGCTATTAATAATGCATTTCTTTGGTATCATTTTCATTTAGGCATTTAATCTCCTCTGAAATGATGATTTGAAAGACGACCTCTGGAGATTTCATTGGGAGAGAACAGCACTACATTAATGACAAGCCTTTCATATGCATTATTCAACCACTTCAACTGTTTAAAATGGGTTGAAGGGCAACTTTGTTTTTGTTTCTGTCACCACGTCCTGGTGAAATTTAAAAAAAAAAAAAATCATAATACAATTTTCAGTCATTTCTTCAAGTGTGTTTGGGTCACCAAAGTGTAACCATGAACCTGTCACATTGCTATACTCTTCCCCCAGTGGTTGTTAAAAATACTGCACATGTTCTATTTTTTTTTTTTTTTGTCTGCCGATTTATGAAGTCTTTAGTTAAGAGAGTGCTATAGTCACTTTACTCTGAGGTCTCAAGTCCCATGAGGTGAATGGGCAAATACAGTCAAGAGGGGTATATTTCACATGTCATTGACTGACTGGAGACCTGCGTTTCAGAACCAACTGCATTAGTGATGGGACCACAAGACCACGTTACTTCACACACAGAAACTCAACGGAACATGATCAAGAAAAACGTATTCCAAATGGGGATGTTATCACTCCTGTTGTTTTCCTGTTTTTGGATACCTTACCTTGTACAGTATCTCTGCTGGGCATAATTTGAAAATGTAGGTATTCATTTTAAGTGGAAAACAGAAATGTTATACTTTAGTGAAGTAAAAAAAAAAGTCTACAAAATGGACAATGATACATCAGTTACAATTGTACTGAAATGTGTATTATGGTGTGCTGTCTTTAGTATTCTGTATGTTTTTAAAAGTAACAGTTCTCTCATCTGGTCTCTATCTGAATTATACAGGTTTATAGATATATAGGATAAGGTCTGAATATCATAGTCTTTCTGAATCAGGGACAAGGGCGAGGAGAGCTTTAGCATATGAGGAATTATTCTGATTTAGGGAGCTGAGATTCCCAGGTAATCATTAATTGTTTCCAAGCTGTGGTGTGCATTGGGGACTGCTGCAGTTGGAGATGTCTGTTTTTGTTGGAAACAAAGTGTGTATCCCAAAGGAGAATGACTGTCATGCCAAAATGGGATGTGAAGATGCTGGCCATATCAGTAAAATCCATGTGTACAGTTTAAGGTTATCCATAAAACTGAATCTTAATTAAACTAGATTAACGTCTCTCTTTTATTAAGCAAGGAGTAGTCAAAAATAGAAGCAATTATCATAATGAAGCTAGAACACAGTAGTTAGGACTCAAACTGACACTAATCTGACAGATCACAGGTGAGTCGCTTGGCATTATTAAAAGTCCAGCATACAGACTCAGCGGCTTTCACTATCACTGACAACATGATATAAATCAGACACACATATTGTACAGTCAAAATAGAAACAACTACTAACCAAGATTGAATCACTTAGAATGATTTACTTGAAGGCTGAAAAACTGTTATGGCCAGGAAATTTAGCTGTTTAAAGCAACAGTGCTGTGTTTTACAAATTAAGCTTTTACCAAAATAATTTTTAATTTTACATCAGAGAACATTGTCTAACCTCCCTGTAGCATGCACTGCACTCTATCAAGAGATTCATGCAGTATCTCTCCTTGTTTGTTTTTGCCTAGGCTACATTAAACAACATTTTTTTGGAACGTAACACTGAAAGGAGACACCCGGGAAATGCTCTGTCAACCACTGAATCTACACAGAGGGATGCTGGGTTTTCAGAGAAGCTGTCCTTTAACAACAACGAAAAAACAAGCTCGAGTCTTCTTGGATATTCCAGGGCACTTGATTGAAGTTGTACATAAGAAGGGATTACTATTTTGTCATCAAATTTAATTTAGTAGTACTCATTGTGATATTACCCTCTTGGGACAGTGACAAACAACTGAAAAAGGGTACAGAAAACAGTGCTTTCACATGGTTGACCATATACACAAACAGTAAATGAAGGAATCGGTGCTTTTGACTTGGTGCCGTTGGCTAGAATTGAGTGCTTGCTCCCCTTGTATTTTCTATTCAAGTGCTGTAATGCCAAGACCTGTAGTAGGTTTCAAAACATTTTGTTAAAATGCTGACAGGAAAAATAATTTTTGCTACACAGTCTGATTGTAATTTAGACTGGGTGTATATGCTCCTACAGCAGCACAGACAACTGACTTACCCGTACATGGATCTAAATGTATTAATAGCTGTGAATGAACTTGGTGGCACTGTATACATGCACCCAGAAGCATGTCCATCATTATAATCCAGTTGTGTTTTATCACCGGCTGCTGGTGCAGTGAGAGTTCACTGTGAGGCTTTACATTCCCAGTAGCTTGGAAAGTTAACTAGCAGTTGCCTTGAGCATGCCCAGATACAGCTGTACTTTGTACACACACTGGAGCATAGTAGCCTCTTAGAGCCATTTGCCTTGAGGGTCAGTGAGAGGAAGAGGAGAAACAAACATGCTAGATAGATGGTCTCTTTTTGTTTAAGGCAAAGTATCCCATTCAGGCTGTAAACGGGTTTGAAAGGGAAATCTTTTGAGAAAAGTACGGTGAAATTCAAGTTAATTTTCATTCCACACAGAGCACAACTAGAGGGTATACAATAAATTGAAGTTCATAACAGAAAGTAGAGAGCATTTAGTGATTCAGTAAGGGGTCATGCAAGAAACCAGGTGATACAATACTGTCCTGGGCTAATGGTATTCCTATAAGGAACAAGACTTGAACCACCAAACCAGCTCTTAATTACATTGAAATTCATGATGCACGACATTCCAATTACATGTATTCTTATTTGGTCTAAATGTTTCATCAGTTATGGCAGAACTACCTTTAAAACAAGAAACCATGTACAGTTATTGGTCCAGTGGGGGATGCTAGTTATTTGTGCAAGCTGCAAAGAAATGAGTCTGCCAAAGCAGAAGAGTGCAATTACAGCAAAGAGGGTAAACATCTTATCAAGTTTATTATGATCTGTTAACATTTCTGCTCTTTGCTTACCTGAAAAGGCCCTTGAGGAGGCAACCCTGCAGTACAGATATTAATTATTCAAGAACAGTAATAATGACTGAGCCTAATGAAAGATTCAAGAAAGCTAAACGTTAACATGTGCAAAGTTAATATAAGCCTGTGTGGCCTGTTATTCTGTAGTTGGATTTTAATCAGTGCAATATAAATTCTACAACAAGATCCGGTTTAAAAAAAAAATACTCTGTAGTGTTTAATAAAATAAAAAAATGACACTAGAACTATCAATGCTTGTAATTTATGTATGTGTGTACAATTCTTAGAAATCTTTTAGATATAGTACACTTTTTTTATTATTAATCTGCTGTAGGAAAAAGATGAATAGAAGAACTCAGTATATTGAGGTTGCTGCTGACTTTCAGCACCTTGGACAGCGTCTCATGGGAGTTTCTCAAGCAGCCTTGCTTCGTGGTGCAGGAGAGTGTTGATGAATCTGTCAAGAAAAAAACTAATAGTACAGCAAGCTTTACTAGTGTGGGGCTCTGAGAACCTATCGTTACACATACTGTGTATCAGATAACTCATCAGCCTTTATACATGGGTCACCTACTGTATTCACACTTGTGACCACATGCTACCTGCCCTATAGAATACTGTACAGGGATGAATCATCTATTGGAATTGTTGCCTGCAGTGCAATTTACTATTACTTAGTTACACAATTAGATGGCTCTGGGAGGTTTTGAGTACACTCCCAATACTGTGTGACTACTGCTGAAGAAGAGGCACGAATCCATTGAGACACAGCGTGAGATATGCTGCAGAGTACTATAGAAATAGATGATGGATGGATAGACAGTCCCAGAAATGTGCAGATTGTGAACCTTTCACTAATAGGTACAGTATGCAAACTTTTTTGCTAAGGGAATTCAAACAGTGCATTAGGTTGTTGTTAGTTGGTTTTGGTTTTTGAAATGGTTCACTGCTTTGATGTAGCAGAGCTTGTTATTAGAATACTCTGTAATGTTCAACCTTATCTATGAGTGCTGTGTCATCATCATCATCATCATCATTATATGTCGGTGATCTGGAGACCAATACGGAAACAAAGAGCTTTTTAACATAAATGCTTCTTTAAAAGTTGTACTTTGAAAAAAATATATAAAACCTACATTACGGGAGATTGCTTGAATTTTACCACTGCCCAAATATTGCATGAATATGAGGGCATTTTTACTTTAAATTGTTGGCTGAACTAGAATGATGGGAAACAATAATCTATTTGAGAATCTGAGCACAGCAGCACTTGACAGTGGAAACCCAGCTTTAGTTGGCCAGCTTCCTCATTTTTGGCTTGGAGAGAAAAGGACTCATGGAGATGACCAGAGGGGCTGCACTATAAAAAGCAGAAGGGACTGAACATCTCCCACCTCTCAGCAGCCAGGAGCTAGACTGGAGTCAGCGGGGAGGCCCAGACCACACTGCGTGGTGAATGGTAAACAACAGCTGTTGCTCCAAAAGTCTGTCATCAGGGCCTGAGGAAAGGTGACCCAGATTGGTGCTATCCCTGGAGTTCAAATGTGTCTCATGGAAATGCAGTCGTTTCCAACAGGGATCTGGGTAGTTTAGTACAGTGCTTTCTCGATATTTCACTTTTCGATAATTCACAAATGTGATTCATTTAGACCAAGTTGACAGTAAATTGTACTATTACATATTTTACTGTATAAGGGCTGTTAATTCATTCACGTTTTTCAGCATTTCCCTTTTTATGATATGCAAGGCAGATGACAAAAGTAAGCACTGTATTGAAAATTAGAGTGATACATTAGTTCTATGGCCAGGTGTTTGGGCTATAGATGCAAAGCCACCAGTATGGGTTACTGAATACATGACCAGCAATGTTTCAGTTCCTTTAGTAAGTTATAGTAAACCTATAGAGCTGGTGATGCAGCTCTCTGCTCCACTGTGTTTTTTTTCCATAATTCAGCTGAATTCAGAGTCATTACCACAGAAACATTTCCATCAAGTGACATTAGAAATACATTTCACACTGCGATATGACTGGTCTACTTTTATTAAACGCTTTGTTAAAAACCTCAGGGCAATAGTCTCCCTCTAAATCTATGAAACTACCATCCATAGTCCAACTGGTTTGCCGTCCTCTCCATTAAAACGCATATTTATTTCATCCTGAAGTAAACTTTATATTGTGTAGATGTGAAAACTCAAGCTGTCTCCTAGCAACTCACAACTGGCATTTTGAAGGAAATAAAATGCCTCAAAGCCTATCCTCATCCCAATCCCCAATTCCCCAAAGTGATGGGAAAATAAGGGACCACTGTTGTGGGCAAAAAGGACTCTAAACTACCAAACTGCAGGTTATTTAAAACGATAATTATGGTCTTCTGAGGCTATTTAGAAATCAGAGAGAGGAACACAGATTCCTTTTTTTAAATTGCATTCTTTGCTATTCTTTTAATATACATTATTTCTTAGTACATATTGTAATAAATAATGCATATTACGAATGCATATTTTTTTCATATTGCGAACGTATTTTGAACGTCAGTGTTCAAAGAATGCAGTGCCACTGCTGAAGTCACTTCTTTATTATGCTTGTTTTTATTTTCCTTTCTTTTTGCATAGTTCTCTTTCTTGCCTTGCATATACAACGCCCACTCTTTGAGCAGTTTGGTGAGAATCATGAAGGGAAAGTAAAATCTGAATGGTGTGCACAGCCCTAATCCTAAAATACATTAAGCCAGTCACTCCAGTAGACAGACTGTGCCTTCATTGAAACTCTACGCCCTATACCATATTATTAAACATTGTTCAAGACACATTTTTCACATAGTTGCCTTCAAACCTTTATTTATTAAAGGAAACGTGAGCTTCCAGTAGGGCAGAACTGTCCAGTTAATGGCTCTTAAGTCAAAAGGCTCTTTAAGATTTAGAATATGGCTTTTTTAAAATTTAAAAACAAAGCATTTAAGGGAGCTGATGTGTTTGAAAAGAATACAAGGACAAATGGTTGGCTTTGGTCAAAGGCACAGTTAAAACTAAGGTTTAGCACACAAATGCTGAAGCGGCTTCTTAGTTTAATTATAAATAAACTTGTCCCCTTTTCAATTTCTTTGCTACCTTTCACTCAGCTAACTAAATAATAACCCATAATCTGCCTGGCTCTTTCAGCCAAAAACAGCTTGACAGTTCTGCTTTGGGGTTGGGTGCACATGAAGTTTTTGTCGAACACCATATTTAAGGGATTGAACATAATTACAGCTGACAAGAAGCTCCAAATTATGTTTAGATGTCAATTGCATGTAAATAAAACAGATTGCACCTGATAATAAACATATGGCTATGGTTTGAAATTCTGGATGTTTTGAAAGATGAAATGGAAATTACTTATATGAGCGTTCTCTCTCTCTCTCTCTCTCTCTCTCTCTCTCTCTCTCTCTCTCTCTCTCTCTCTCAACTTTCATTCCAGTTTGTTTATTTTGAATGAATCAGAAGGTAGGGTCAAAATCTGTCTTTTTTTTTTTTAAAGAAAATGTCAGGCCTAGTAACTGCAATTAACAACTATCGTCCTCTAAATGTGTTGACACAACAACAGCATTTTTAGTCACAGTGGTATCTATCTTTCTATCTCAGTCTATCAATTGTATTCTATCTATTTATTTGATTTCTGTCATGACTTTTGGGTCTGATTAAAATACACCCCTGAAAAACCGTGTACTGGTGCAAATGTATGCAGTATATTCCAATAGCCAGTTATTAGCCCTGTAATCGGCAGTGTGTGCCGCATAACAAATTTGTACTAAATTAAAGGTTAATGAACAGGAAGCAGGCTTGTGGTCTCTCTAGGGGGTTTCTCTTCTGAAAAAAAAACTAACAAAAAGAACAACAGGGTTTTATTCAGATTCATTCAATTCAGATGCAGCAGGAAAGGGTACCCAGCTCATGCATTAAATAATACCTTTCAAACACATTGGGAGTCTGGGAGATTTTAAATCAGAAGGGGGTATCATTAGAGATGTGCTGAGCCCAAATATTATGCAGGAAAGCATTATCAGATAATCTATACATTATCAGTCGCATTTATACAGTCAGGATGCCAAAGCTTTCGGTTGCTTCCAGCAACTTGGTTACAATATTATGGTCACAAAGCAGAACCTGCAGGACACCCTGTAGAGAGCTTGATTCACTATTTATTAAACCAAACCCAAACACATTTCTAACAGTAACATAAGCATGTCAACATTTGCCCATTACTAAAGATCAAAAATGGCATTGTACAAGTGGCTAGTGAACAAAGGGAACATATAAATAAATATAAAACCAGTCCTTCCACCCCAACCTAACTGATTGAAAACATGTCAAAAGCTTGGGAAATAGCCCCTTGAAATGTAATCTTTAGACTTTTTGAGAGCAAGCTTGCCCAACCGTTACAGGTTCTTATTTGCACTAACAGCTTTCCTTCGAGATCTTGTGGTTAGACAAGAGTAAAGAAGTAAAATAACAAACAAGCCGGAAACAGCTGCTGTCATGATTTGCGAACTGGAAATACAGCAAAGAGTCCACTGGCTGGCAGCTGGTAACATGCTGGGTATCGATGGGTACGATGTTTTGAGATGGTGGGAGGTCAGGGTCATTGTGCTGAACTCTACTGAACACATCTAGTTACAATACGTCCCATCACACACCAGTTGCACTGGTATGCAGGCCAGCTCTTAAAAGATAAACTGGTCAAGAAATTTAGTTAGATACCATTGTAGTTTGTCCAAAGAAACAACAACAAAATATCATAAATATGCAAACCGATGTTGGATTTTGCTTAATACAGAACACTGTGTGTACCTGTTCACCATTAGCCCTTTGCAGTTTATTTATTAAGTCTGTGTCAGGCGCGTCAGGTCCAATTTATTTTCACACGCGCAGTTAATTTTAGACGCGCTGTTTAAAAGTATTTTTTTTCCACAGTCAACAGGTTTAAAAGGCCCTACATATCAACAAAGCACTCACTAGGCATCTCCAGCCCCGCCCCACCCTTTCGTTAGCTATGGCTTTCACATATGCTAAGAAATAAATAATAATAATAATAGTCGTACATACTGATCAATCATCTCCTGATCACTCGTTTTATCACCAAATTCCTCAATAATGCGATCCAAGTCATTATTTTATTACTATAACCTCTCAAAAAAGCTCTGCAAATGTCTGTGATACTCTCTGTGCGCTGATTCAGTAGCAGGCAGCTTGTTCCCTTATGGCCGCCGTTATCTGATGCCAGGGGCAAGTATGACTATGCATGAGATACGCCCTTTTTTCCGGCTTGTCTCGGCTCCTGTCGCTCCCACTCGGTCATTGAATGGTTTTCTCGGCTTTTTCCGGAGAAAAAACGACTAGAAACCTGTTTTTCGCGTCTTTTTGATGATGTCGGACAGGGTCAGACAGTGGACCGGATAGGAATAATTGCAATGTTGGACCAGGTCCGACATAGGACAGCAAAGGGTTAAGACTCTCTCTATTTATCTGTACAGCACATTTTACTCTTGCCTCTGTTTGGTGTTTTTAAGAGAGCAATTTCATATAAGATCCTCCTTTTCTTCCCCTCTTCTTTGAAGGAACGGAAGTTGTGTGCCCATCCCTTTCTTGAGCTCTACCGAGGTGACCTGATTTACTACATCTGCCCGCTGGCCAGGCAGGGGGATTTCTATGTGCCAGAGATGAGGGAGACAGAGCGCAGGCAGAAAGAGAAGGAGGAGGACTCTGAGGACAGACAGACAGACATCACAGGTAAGGCCTTCATATTCACTTGGAACATGGGTATGTCTCATTTTATTTCCAATCCAGTTTATGGCGGACAATACCAAATTGTATTCATTCAGCATGTGATAGCAACACTATGCAAAAACCAGCCAGTGATAAAGGATTCAGGCTTGTCAGAATACTCAGTATTCTCTTGTAGTGTATGGATTTCTTTAAGTGATTATTAGTAATTAACTAAACAGAGACTTTTAAAAAACGTTTTTAAAGCTGGCAGCCTGACTGCATTTCGTAGAAAAGATGCATTACGTTTTGAAAGAAAAGATGCCATGTTCGATCTAGATTTGAAAATATTGTGAATGAGGTTCCTCAGGGATGTGAAGTGCACTCAACAGTCTCATTGTATTTCAGCCAGCCTGCCTGCCAACACAATGAATTGATATTTCACAAAATGAATGGATGATAATATGCGCTGCTGCCCTTGACTACAGATCTGGCAACTTGGGTGTCCCAGAAGGGCTCAATGTATCAATTTATTGCTTGTTTTACTCTGTTGGCTGCATTTTGTTCATAATATTTCCATAAGCAATGAGTGCAAATTGATCCACTTCATCTCTGGAGCTTACCTCGCTTTACAGGACAGGGATCCTTCATTTTTAGAGGTACACGTGGCACAGTATAGTAAGCCTTCAGAGGGGTAAGAAACACAAAGCTACCGTCATATTTATTTGACCAAACTCTAGTTAATACCTGTAGGCAAGATGGGGGCAAGCCGGCCTTAAGGCAAGGCAAACGAGGCGGCCGTCTAGGGCCCCCACCCTTTAAGGGGCTCCTTTGCTCAACCGGACTACCATGAGATTTAATGTGTTTGTTACGTGCGCGCAGTCATTACAAGAGTTAATCAATGAAATGATTATTAAAAGTATATTAAAATACTAAAATGTCTCAGACATATGGGTAATTCCAGCTTAAGTGGACAGGGGTTACTCGACCTTATACGTTAATGGCTAACTTCAATAGTTTTTTGTTGGAAAGCCCCTGAAACAAGCTTTAAAATTAAAACAGGGTTATTTGTCAAGATCATCCTCCACATGGAAAAAAATGAGGTAAAAGGTAAAAAAAAAAAAAAAAAAATGCTGTACATTCTCACAAAGCTCTTCTTGCATGCATTGCTTGCACTGTTTTCTCAATAACCATGGTTTATGTACACAAATGGAGGAAACACTATGGTAGAATTTGGTTTAATTGACCTGAAGTTTTATATTTCTAGTTATTTATTTTATATAATTGCCTTTAATGCTTAACAAGCCTGTTTTTCTTTTTTCTATCTAATTAATTCATAAAAAAAGCTTATTGGAAATAGTACACAGCACCATATGTACAGTATATGCAGCACCCAAAATAGAACTCATATAAAATACCCAACAGACATGGCAGAGATGTAATGGTATCTTTGTTTGCTCCATAAGGAAATTCTTGTCCGTTTGTCAAAGTAAAAAAATGATAAACTTACAAACTCAAATAGCTCATGTGTTTTAAGCATGAATAAAAATAATATCAGCCATACGATGCTGTCATGAAACTAATCCTCATGTATTTTGACTTCTGGTTTTGAATATGCGCTTTCCAATGTATTCCGATCATAGTGCCGACAATGGGAGGATTATTAGTGATTTGACCTGGGTCAATAAGGGAACTCAAGCTAAGACCCAAACAGAGGTCCTAGCAACAAAGAGCACCTTCCCTCAACAGTGTCTGTGAAGATTGCTTTCAGGAGTTCCGGTTTGCAGCCACTTGCCTCTCGTTTGATATTATTTACTAAGGCAGTCAAAGGCCTTCTGGTCAACAGGCTTTGGTGCCTAAATTTACATGTTTTTTGCATGCTGCCTGCCCTGGATACTGAAAAACTTGCGAGAGTCACTTTGCATACAGTAGCTGGATATATTTAACTCTTACCTGTGTAGAACCTTTTCTAAAAAGGCAGGTATTGTCATGAAATTGCCTTTAAAAGCAGTACTTTGTCCTGATGTTAAACAGCAGACAAATACTGAACATTAAAAGGAGTGGGAGTCTGTAACTGTAGGGATTAATCATAACATTCAATATACAGTAATCATTTTGTCTTTCTTTTGGCAGTTTTTAATATCTTATATGGTTGGCTTAATCCCTAGCTGATTTAAGTGTAAAGGGTCCCATAGAAAGAATTTGCATAGGCATGAATTGATCTTTTATTCTTTCATATTTTATGGTCATTTTGAAAAATGATAAGGATAATAGTATAGAACTGAATAAAGAAATAAAGTACTCAAAAATACTTTATATATACAGCACATATTTGCTTACCAGTATACTGTACACAGCTGACATTTTGATTTAAAAATACAATACTAAAGAATATCCATATAAAGATAGATAAAATATACAAATAAATATTATTTTTCATACTTACAGCTAGTAAATGTAAGGGAGATGCTTGTGCATAAATAAACATAATTCTAAGGAGTTCTGTTCCAGACTAAAATATTAAAAAGCTCCCCAAGCTGTTTTTCTTTTTACCTGTCCTGGGGTATAGTCCCCTGGTGTTAGAGTTCACATGCAGGGAATAACATTTGCTGTTAATAACGTTCCTGTGGACTATCCTCGATACACATGGAAATCAATCTGCAGATATATTTTTCACATACTGTATTTTCATGTTCACAGATAACCATTTTATCTTTTTTGAAACTACATTGATAACACATCAGCTTTCTTTATGAACCTGGTTACATTAATTGAAGTCTTTTTTTTGTATGAGGTAATAATTTATAATGAATCAGAAACCACCAGAATACTGTATTCAATATGAGCTCACACTGTTGCACATTTTAAAAAAAGGATATTGTTTTTTATACACATTTTTTTTTTTCTTTTTGTGCATTCGGAATGAGGTATATGTGACTCTAAAATGATTTGTCCCTTTTAATACCACTTTCTCGTGTTTGTGAAAGTCGCAGTATGCTGTGATTGTCATTTTCTGATCTATGCGGACACAGATAGAGCATGATTTAGAGTGACTCTCCTCCGGGATACCTGAGCACAGACAAAAGAAACGAAAATCAATGCTAGCCCTTAGCCGCAATAGCAAACATTTTTTGAACATTTCCATCCCAAGTGATACTATCTGTACGATTCTGCTGAACGTTTTATAAACTTCTTAACTCAGGGAGCGTCCTTTAAAACTATCGCCAAATACTAATCAAAATACAATGTTTGCAATGACAGAAAACTTCAGAGCTGAGGAAGATTGAGGCCTGACACCTGGAATTGGACCTGGTACCTTTGACACACTAAAAATGACGCTTATTGTTTTGAGTCTAACAGTCTCCTAAATAAGATAATATCATTTAACCTTGTCCTGCATTCTTGCATTGATTTTCTCTCCCCCTGACTTGGTACAGTCCAAAAATAAGGGCAGAAGTGTTAGATTGTCTTGCTTGTACCGCTAGTGTGTTGGACAAATGGATTGCCTAGTAACCCTATAAAATGCTTGCTCAGTTTGAGTCTCAGGTTGTTAAGGTAAAGAGGGCAGGGATTACAATTCCCAGCATGTGACTGAATAACACTAGCCGTCAAGCTGCATCTGAAAGCCTTGGGGTTGTTGCTGTCTGACGGGTGCTTGTTTATTTTTAGTTTTTTTTCAAGTGATTATTTTTTAATGCTAGACACTGGACTGCAAATAAAAATGAATGGGGCTGCTGTTGTGCTACAGCAGCCTCTGAAAGCTCCTCCAGACTGTCACTTCTCACACTGTGTTCAATTTATATGCAGTACGGGCGGTGTATGGCCAAAAGGGGAGTTCATTGAATCATAAAAAACGATTGAAAGATAAAAAGAAAATTGTTTGACAATACTATAGCTTAACCTTTCCTTCTCATTGCTCAGTAGGAGGTGGCAGTGGGATAGGAATTGCTTAAAATGCAGACATGTGCATTCACAAGCGCTGTTCACAAATGCAAATGATCGCTGCTCCACTTATGGAAACACGTGTAGTGAGCACAGGGGGCCATTTGGGATCTTTCGAAATGGGAAGGTGTCACTGAAAACTGGTCTGTTGGAAAACCACTGTTGGTGTCCTTGATGCATATCATCTCTACTAGTACATGATTAGCAACATTTCCAGGATTGTAGATGCCATGTAGATGTTCATAGTATTGCAATGATCGACCCTTTAATATAACAGTTCCTACTGTCCTTTGTCTTCCCAGGATAGTAACTACTCATTTTGGAGAGGGCTAACTGAAGCCAATGTTTGATATGTAATGAGGTGGACATGCATATATTTTCATCCCAGTACATTGGTACTGTGCAAGCTTAAGGAATATGCATTCAGCTTCTGATGGGAATACAGGGACCCCTTCACAATTGCCCAGAGCAATAGCTGTAATTAATTAACATTAAACAAAAGTGCCTAAACACACTTCTCATTTACATTTATGATCCACTGACTTTTAATTGGAGTGGTGCGGTCAAATATTTCTTTTCTTTCTTACTTAAGTTATCTGACGACATGCACACTCATTACTTACAGTAGCATATTAAGCCCTGCATTGAGTATTTTACTCAAATAATTGTGCTTATATTTGCAAATACAGGTGCACACAGATTGTCGAAACTTTTCTAGTGCTTGAGTGTCTTAAAGCTGTGGATAATCACACATTAACACATACTGGACACATGCAGATACTTGGAAACCACACTGAAATCCCAGTTTGAGAGGTATGGCTTTAAAATCTATAGAAATGTCTAGAAAGAGAAAGTACAGTACCAGATTCTTGGCAGTACTTTATAGTGCAATATTTTATTCACATGAAAGCATTCTTGTGATATTAATTGACTTTGAGGGGGTCAGTATATAGTGGTGGACGGTCTTTAAAAGAGAAGCGAAGTGATCCCAGAGTCTGTCTATCAGACACAATGACTGTTCCATGGTTGTTGATTAGAAGCACAGCCACACTCTCACACCCCTCCGAGGGAATTCCGATGGCCTTGCTGTCAGGTATTTCACTTCCAAGGATTCAGAGATCAAGATAGTTAAAAACAACTGGTGTTAGCTTTGAAATGTACAGAGGAGGCAGATAATAGGCTGCTTGTCAGTAAGAGCCTGTCAGTATTACTATCATTATCATTATAAATTATCAGCAATTCACTTTCAATTGGATTTCAAATTCTGTTTTCCTGTGATAAAATTGGTACTGTACAGTTTGGATAAACAAACGTCATAACTAGTCTGTTGACAGAAGAGAAACTGAAGCCTAGCACCGACCTGTGATTTTTATCCCCAGTTATTAGGGACGTGGCTTAATTCTAACGTATTTCTATCATGCACTGCTTCATTAGGTAATACGCTATTGCATAATTCGTGTCCATCGGGTGTGTTATGAAACAATGTGATTAGTTCGACAGGCCCATAAATGTATAATTTAAAACCAGGATAATGAACGTGTCATGGCCTTGCAGCCTCGTAAATGAAATTGCACTGTTATGCGATTTCTCCCGTTTTTAATAAGCAAGGTTTTTAATAACCTTTTTTTATTGCACAGTATGTCCTTTAAATCAGATTTAAAAACACAAGATACAGAATCAGGGGGTGAATCTGGAAAATTGACATTAAACATTAAAGATATAATCTTTTAAATAATTAATGTATTTTTCAGAGCTTATTAAAGGCTGTATTTTTCAGAGCTTATTAAAGGCTTTTCTGTACTAAGAATTGAACTGCAGTTCCACTGTGGAGGAATTGGTGCATTATGAATGGGGGATCTTTGTTGTAAGTGAAGCTACTGTAGCACTGTTCATGAAATGTGAAACCTTTCCTCTAACATATTGCTGTGCATGTGCCCAATAAGCAAGATACAGTATTTATTTGACTTGACATGTTAATGTGAATCTTAGAGAAAGTGAAATGCAGTTTCAGTCAAGAATGACAAAACCAGCCGTTCTGGGTTTCTTAAAAATGTCAACTTGCCTAATGCTTGAGTTCTGAGGGTGAAGAATTGTGCCTGGGTCTGTATTTGAATCTTAATTAATGCTGGTTTGACGCTAGTATACGTTTCACCAGCTGTCAAGTCTTTGTGTTTTTTCTTTGTCAGAGAAACTGTTTTTCTGGCTGTGCATGCAATGAGATTGTGTCATCGGCTGACAGGAAACATAACTTGAGGATGATTGGAAGCGACAGAATGCAGTTGAGAAAAAAAGGAAACACAAATGTGTTTAGTGGTCGCAGAAAACAGCACTCCCAACTCTTAGCAACTGTAGTATCCTGTTGAAACCCCCCTGCTTTATTGCTACAAATAATAAAGCCAGGCTTCTGCATTACACACTGCCTGGAATATCCCAGCACATTGCTGAAAAGGAGAGCTTGTTCTCAATGAGTAATCACTGTGGGTCACTTTGTTGAAGAAATAATAATGTATACAATATAATGGCTCCTGGTTATTTGACCCTGTTTCCATTTAAATAAAACACAGCCCCCTGTACAGTACCTGTAATAATTGCATTGAGGTACCAGGAAGCCTGTTAGCACATTGTTTCATAGTTTTAAAACTCAATGAAGTTAGAGCCACCAGCAATTGTAGTAGTGTCCCCTGCTGAATGTCTCACATAAGAGTTTTACATATAGGAAGCACATAACCAGTTGTAATGGAACTTGGTTTGGGCATTCTTTAGCACAAGCTATTCAGGATAGCAGATTATGCAGGTAGATGGAGGCATCCTGACTCTTCTTCAGTGGGATAATAATCTTTTGGTCAGCCTCCCCAATCCTCTTAGCAGTAGCTGTGCTAATTAAAGAGGGACACATTGCCACTTATACTGTGCATTTAGGATATATCTAACCCTTACCCAAACGTTTTCAAAGTAAGTGTCTTTAAATGTGAATGAAAAATAAAGACACACATGTGAAAAAAACTCAGGAAAAAGAAAGCAGAAATTACAGTATTGTGTGAAGTTAGACTGTATGTTGTTTATAACCCCTTGCAGTACGCCATACTACTTTTTCTTCAACTGTAAGGCATCCAAAGCTAGCCAATTATATGTCCAAATAATATATTATCATACATGTTGGGTCCCAACGCCAAAATCAAAACAACTATAAGAAAATACTGTCATCCATTTAAATAGTACAGGAACTGAGGAGGATAATGGAGGAAGGGATGACAAATCACGCTAATCCTTGAACTATCGATGTTGTCACTTACCTGCTGATGATGATCTTGCATCGCTGTGCCTTCCAATATTTTTGCCCACTTTATTAATGGCCCATGCTCCCTGCTTGCTGGAGTGGAGGTGTTGCTACTGAGGTGAAATGACGCAATATAAATGAGAACGCATGCACACTGAGCTGGAGGTTTATTGACTCAGATGCTTGGCTAGACTTTCCTTTGGCAGACATCATTGTGGCATTAATGCTGGTCAGTTTCTAGCCGATGATTAATTATCACGAAAGCAGGCTCACTTATAATATTCTGCTAAGAAGGAAATCTGATGAGCTTACCTTAATCTCTTACTTTCATGGATCTGCTGTCTTCTTCCAGATTTGTACGGGCAAACAAGTCTGTAGTGCTGGCTTTTTTGAAGACAATTGTGAGCTACCCCTGCTCTGGTCTCCTGATTTAGTATCCTCTCTGGGGTGTGTATAATGTTGCAATGAGTAAAGTGTGGAGGCATTGATCTCCCGTTTCTGACTACATCTTGAGAACAGCTTTTCCTGTTGTGATGGACTTGGCTTATGGGGGTATCAGAATCGTAATAAAAATAACATCTTGCCAGCATATAACAACACTTCAATCGAACCGTTTAACCTCTTCAACCTCCCACGGTGATCAGTCCGTACATATTACACTTTGCTTATGTAGAGTCCCGCTTATCTAATTGTGATAGAATTTGGTTCTAATGTATGGAGGAACCTGTCTCTCTTGGATGTTTGCATGGAGGATCCTGTCTGTCTCAGATTTTCGCATGGAGGATCCTGTCTGTCTTAGATTTTTGCATGGTGGATCCTGTCTGTCTTAGATTTTTGCATGGAAGATCCTGTCTGTCTTACATTTTTGCATGGAGGATCCTGTCTGTCTTAGATTTTTGCATGGAGGATCCTGTCTGTCTTAGATTTTTGCATGGAGGATCCTGTCTGTCTTAGATTTTTGCATGGAGGATCCTGTCTGTCTTAGATTTTTGCATGGAGGATCCTGTCTGTCTTAGATTTTTGCATGGAGGATCCTGTCTGTCTTAGATTTTTGCATGGAGGATCCTGTCTGTCTTAGATTTTTGCATGGAGGATCCTGTCTGTCTTAGATTTTTGCATGGAGGATCCTGTCTATCTTAGATTTTTGCTTGGAGGATCCTGTCTGTCTTAGATTTTTGCATGGAGGATCCTGTCTCTCTTAGATTTTTGCATGGAGGATCCTGTCTGTCTTAGATTTTTGCATGAACACACAGTACAGTGGATGTATTTCATGGCGATCTTCCTTTTTGTGCTATCGGTAACTCTAATTTTGTATTTACAGTCGTGGCGACCATATTTTATGGCAGTGCATGAAGGAAGATAGCATAAGCACATTTTTGCCTTATACAGTAACAGGACAGAGGCAGGACAGAAGCTCTGCTGCTGTAAATAGTGTGTGTGGGAATGTGAGGTTAGCAGGGATGGGGTTAAATCTGTCCCTGCCAGCAATCACACGTGTGGTCATTCCCCAATTAGGGAATTGGTGCTGACTGGAGAGTGACCACGTGTATAAAAGGAAGGAGAAATTCTTTGTCTGGTGGAGGGAGTAGGTAAGTGTTTTGATGTGTACGTAGAGTGAAGGCTAATGCCCAGCCTATAGTACAAATTTTTTATTTTGGCCCTTGTGCCTATTTATTTGTTCCTGCTTATTTGTTTTGTTTATTTAAATGTGCACTCTAGTGCTTAAACTGCAGCTTCCTTGTCTCTGAGTCTCTTTACTGCCAACTAACACCCGGGCCCACAGCTCTATCCTGTCACAAGGACTGATTCTATTGATCTTGCAAAATCCTTTCATTTACAGTGTAAACCATGGCATTAGTTAAATACATTAAGATTGGCTGGTTTGAATTGTATCTTGAAGGTGGATGTCGGTTCGATTCCAAAGAAAACAATCCAGTTACTTTTCCACCCTGTGGTATTTTTTAATGATCTAAAGTGTGGCAACTGCCAACCCACTGAGCAGCATCAACAGCACCTACTTTGTACTAAAAGTAAGAAACACTGACCTGCCATGTATAGATGGGCTGTCCCTGACAGCAGAGGATGATTGAGAACCCCAGCATGTGCCTTATATAAGCCTGTGGATTTACCTTTTTACTAAATTGTGCCTTTCCCAGTAAAGCGTGTAATACACATGACTGAAGAGAAGTTAAGTAAATGAAATGCATTGCTGATGAACAACAACAGCAATACAAAAAACAGATAATAAACTGCAACACAGGAACCGCTTGACCTGAGCACTATTGATTCAATGCATCGGGCCCTAAACAAAGAGGCTCCACCGTTTGCAATCTTGTACGGCTAATGACACAAAATCAAAGAGCTGCACTTGTCAGGGCAGATATACCGCTTCCAATTTGTCAGGAACTGAAATACACACTTGATTTCCTGAGGCAGTTTCTGCAATTCAATATCCATTCAGTGTTGTGCCTCTCTGTTTCCTAGGGTTTTGTACTTGACTGTCATGTCTGTATCTCCTCATGTCGGCCTATATGTGAGAGACAGACATTTTCTGGGGTGAACGGCTGAAACTCTTCCTGTCAGATCTGGCCAGGCTCTTTGGTCTTCAATATTCAGATAACGTAATCCCTAAAGGGATATAGTGTGATTGTTTTTTTTTTTTCTTGCACATTTTTTTTTATTCAGCATTTTGCATTGAGAATCTGAAAATCTGCGTTTTTACAATCACTATGGTAACGTATGTGGTAAGGCATCGCAATAATAACCAATTAGATGTGAAGGATAGTGTTGTCTATGGAATCTAGTTACATTACATAGTGCCAGTGAGCCAAAACAGGCAACTGCAATTCCCCTATTCCTTCCCTGTGCAATCCCTGTTGGCCTGAGGACAGGTATAAATGGAAGATACTGTGTGCTTTGGTATTGATTAGCACTGTTTCCCATAAAATGAACCAGATTTGCAGTGAAAACGTTTTGAAAAGTAGTGAGTGACGTTAGCTGTCTAAGCTGTGAAGCGAAACCAACATTGATCAACATCCAAATACACCAACAAAAACATTAAGTAGAGAGATGGTTTTGAAATAGCCACCTCAATAAACTCCTATACTGTAATATACTATGCTGCAGTCAAGTTGAATTGTACACAAGTATCCTCATTTATTACTAAGTGGGCGACATTATTATTATTTTTATTATTATTATTATTATTATTATTATTATTATTATTATTATTATTATTATTATTATTATTATTATTATTAGTAGTAGTAGTAGTAGTAATAGTCGTAGTCGTAGTCATTGTCGTAGTCGTAGTACTAGTGATGGTTTAAAAATATATCTGGTTTCAGATATATTTTCTGACGTTCCGCTAAAACCACCCACTCTTTAACATCTTTCCAGACAGCATAAAAAGAGCGAAATATTCTTTAACATTTTTTTGTAAGTACCCAGATGGAAATGTAAACCGTTCCTTATCACTTTTTTAAACAATTTTGCAAGCTGTTTAGAGCAGTACAGTTTGTGAGATTAGGGAAAGCCCCTCATGGGCGCCAGAATAGAGCTGTCCTGATCCTGCCAACATTCTGAGCTAAATTGAGTTTGGCACAACAAATCTGGCTTCTGATTGTGAAAGCAGTGTCGACCCACACATCGATCAATCAAACAAGACCTGCACATAGCACAGAGAGCTCGAGTAATTTGACATGGCACAGATATCATTGCTCATCAATGATTTTTTTGTGTTGAACATTTTAATGCCATAGTGCTACTTTGGAAGTTAATTTATTTCTTACTTACAGAGATTATGTAAAGCCTTTTATTTTAGTGGGCCAAGAATTTCACCTGTTTTATATATTTTTTAAATGTAGCGACTTTTAGTCTAGCGTTTTTCACCTACATATGTGGTAAACGTAATCTACCTGCCCAATGTTAAAAATACTCCCTCTGCAATATTGTCTGTAAAAAAGCCCCCCCCCCCCCCCCCCATATATTTGGTTACACGAAATATATTATGGCAATGTATTATACTAAATTGAATGACATGCAATTTAGTTTTGCGCCTGTTTACATTTAAAAGCTATGAAAAATTGTGTGTCAAAAGTGTGTGTGTGTGGTGGTAGCCCTAGGTCAGTGAGTTAATCTTTAAAAATAGAGCAACACCATGCATTTAAATCCATCTTGGTAGATACATTCACTAGTATTTACAATATGCTACAAAAGCCCACAGGCATCAAATCCTGGTTGTGTTCATTTATTTTTATTTCTAGTAAGTCTCACACTGCTAGATCAGCCTATAGCTTGATTTTTGAATTTATTATAGTTCCTGTACAGAAATCTTTTAGAGTAGGTGGAGGGAATCTGCTTCATTTGCTTTCACTATAAGGCTCTCTCTCTCTCGCAATGCCTTGTAGGTGAAATTATGTCCAATGCATGCAGCCATTGACAGCAGCTCCAGTTCACAAAAGTGTAAATATCTGGCACTTATGAAAGACAAGTAGTGATAGCTGTGGAGGGTCTCAATGCTATTATAAAGAAAGTGTGTTTTTAGGTTATAAACTAGATCGCTTTAGGCTGATTGAAATTAAGTCCCTTAATAAAGATTATTTGTAATAAGGCAGTGTCAGCTGACTGACTATATTTACTGAAAACAGGGACATACAGCTGAAATCCAGGACTGTCCAGGCAAAACCAGATCACCTGGGGCACTTAACTACCAAAGTACAATTTTAATCTTAGTCACATATAACACTTTTTAGAGAGCAATGTCCACTCATTTACAAGCAATTTCCTACTTTCCCCTCCAGAAACCTCTATAGGTTAATTTCTAATTTTCTTTTGAAAATAATGTTTAAAACTTCCTATTACACAATTGGAAAGATTTATTTTTGAAATGTATTAAGTTGGGCTTCAAGTGCTGAATTTCCTGTTTTCAAAAAAGGTTTAAAAAAAGGAAACTGACAAGGGAAAAACTAGAAGCTCGTCTTTGGGGAAAAAAAGAATATGTTTAGCTCTACACTGTACAGAGATTTAGCTTTTTAGCGATTTCGTTTAAAATTATAGTGTGCAAACTATACCCAGAAATAAAAGAAAAGATGGCCCAATTACAGTACTGTCTTGTCTAAAAGCATCCAATTTACTCTGGTGGTGGAACCACGTGGAATGTACATCATTAAATTCTTGGATTACCAGCTTTGTAAAATGTATATTAAAGGTATGCTGTAAAAAATGAAAATCTAAAAAAAATGTTTCTACTCATCCTTTTATTTAAGGTGCTGACTCAGTCAGTGACATAACCGAGAGTCGTGAGACTTCAATGGCGACATCGGTGGCGACGTCTGTGGCTCCCCAGGAACAAGAGGACGACAACAGGAGCGATGGGAGTGGAAAAGGCTCCAGCGACTCAGTCGGCAGTGGCTCCTCCTTTGAAGATCTCGACCTGGAAGTGATTGAGGAAGTGGTTCCAGCAGTGGTCAACAAAGGCCAGAATGTAACCTCAGAGGAGCAGGGACCAATCCCAGTGGAAGGGGAGGAGTAGAATCGAGGAGAAGCGGGAAAATGTTTTGTTGCTTTTTGTTAAAAAAAAAAAGAAAAAAGAAAAATGTAAAAGTAGTTCAAAAAAGTACAAACGTATTTGTTTTAAATTACACCAGAATAACCATGAGATTTTTTTGATTATTTGTCTCACAAAAAAATTTAGTTTTAGATACTTTCGTAACGCTTCAGAGCAAGCAAGGCATGGGTGGAAGGGATGGGCTGGGCAGGGAAACAGCCCAGTTATAATGTTGTTGAAATAGCTTACCAAAGCTAGGCCGAATATAACTACAGTTCTTTGTGTATACTAAAGTAAATTGTGATCACTATCATTGATTCAGTTTTGGTGACAGGTAGCATTGCAATTGCTAAACTGACAACCAGCTATGAGCGGTCTGAAGTGTTAGAACTGGCTGTACTATCAATTAGGGGCTAAAGTACTGTATGATGTTTTCATGAATACGTGTGTGTGTGTGTGCCTGTATTTCTGAGTTTGAAAATAAAACCTGTTTGTAAATTTCACTTTGTTATAGTACCTAACGGCAGTTGTTTGTAATGTATTGCTTGAGTACTGGACATAGTAAGTTTCATAACACTTGTCCTGAGTAAAATCATGTTTTGTGACTTCCAGAAAAGATTTGTGTGTTCCTCGTTGTCACGATATTTAAAGAGTTGCCAGGTGGTGTCACATACTGTATGCAGTCATATTCCATGGAGCAATCACCTAAACTGTTACAGCATGACCAATATTATTTTTGACACTATGTATTCCTAGCTAATGCTTTTATATTGTTAGTTTACTAATGGGAAATGATAACAGTTTCACAGGATTTTTTTGGTCTGTTTTAATAAAGGGTCTTTTCCGCCTAAAAGTGACAGATCAACTTTAAGTGTGACGAAGGCTTATTTTCTCTATTGCTTTCACCGTGGGACCACTGAAAATGGTTTTCTATATTACGATTCTAGGTGTCTTCTAATAGACATTGCTATCTCTGTTTTCACACAGCATTTTAGAAAACATGTCCTTATCATTCCTTCGTCCTGAAACCATATTACAATATCAGTGGAAAGAAGCTCTGAAAACCCTCTACAAATTTGGTGCAAACAATGTACTTGGTATCCATCAAATTGAAACATAAATTACACCATGCCTCCAAACTAGCTACGCAATTCACAAGCCTTAATACCTTATTATAAGCTGTGCTTAGTCTGAAGCCCCAGAAATGAATACATTTGCTTAAAGCTTGTGTACTACATCGTTAGCCTTTTAGTTTTTGAAAATAAAACATAAAGGTCTTTTGCCTTCTATTTTCAAATTAAAATAAAGTCTAGCTGGAGAAGAGTTTCTAAAACATCTGCCTTATGTGGGTGGAAGACAATGTAAGCGATCAAGATATACAGCAGTCTCAGTAACTGGATGTAAATGATGCATCTTAAATGTCTGCATTTATTGTAAAACACTTGTAACCCATGTAAATGAGTAGATACTACATGTTGGTACACATTTATGTTGAACACCCAGTGTCGTGCAGTTTCACTAGCCTACCTTTCATTTTCTCTTCGGAATGTTCTACTCCCATCATGCAGTCTGTTTGAGTGGTTGTCTGTCAATGATGGTGACTGGACCCAAGCAGCAACATTGCAAAATCAATTCAAAAGAAGCTGGATGATAAGAACAGTAACGCAGGAGAAAACGACAAGACCAAAAGATTCACCGAGTAGGAGGCGTGGAGGTGAGCTTGACAACTCTAGCTTCTCATTGGTTTTTTTTTCATTTTGTTCTCTGCTCAAGTGCATTTAGCCACCACGTAAACACCTGACCAGCACTTTGAATGGGATTGCTTTTTGAATAGCAAGGGATTGGCAGAGGCAGAAAATGAATCCAGCAAGTCTAATTACAACCCGTGTCACTCACAAACACAGGCTTGTCAGACTAATATTGACACCCTGAAAGAAAAAAAAAGAAAAAAAAACATGGCTTCATTTTAGAATGAATTGAGGTATTACAGGGTGCAATCATACTTGTCCTTGTACTAGCTTGTCCTTTAGCATGATATGGCTTTAACCAGACTTTGCATGGATTCAGTGAGTTTCTGGATCCTTTAGTTGTCATATTACCCCATTCCCTCACCAATGCGTCATTCAGTGTGCCCAGATTCAAGGCAACATCCAGCCTTCTACTACTAACAAATTAATAATGAATTCTGAGCTACATTATTAAGTGCTGCTCCATCTTTAAGAACAGTAACATGCTTTTGTGATTTATTTTATTCATTTATTGTACTGAAGCTTTAAATAACAAGAGCTTTTGTAGATAAACCCTTTTGGCTAAAATTGCATTGGATTTGGAGCTAATTGGGTCAGAAGGTCACTAAAATATGGTTTCTGGGGTTACACAGAATTTGACATAAACTGCAAGCCCATATAATCAAACACTCCTGCATAATAGATGTATAATATTACAAAAATAGATACAAATATTTTCAGAGTGGAATATTATAATGTGACCGTACTATATAATATTGGTTATCAAGTTAAAAATTATTATTATTATTTTTTTAATCAATTTTGAAAGACTAGCCATGTTTGCCCCAACATTATGCAAGATGTAGGGTTTTAGTAATCCTTCTGAATGCTTTCCCATTCTGATAGAAGAGTGCAGCAGTAAAATCATTGCAATCTTGAATCTGGTTGACTACCCTTACATTAAGTTATCAAAAGACTTGCAAGATGTAGTTTAAATAGTGATGGCTAGTGTATCCCATGATTTGCCTTGGAACCCTTATCAAGTCTTTACACACCAAGACATCACTCACCCTGTTACTTTTAATTAGATGCTGCCTGAGCACAGCTAAACTGAATTGCAGCTTGATGGGCAGATCCAACCCTCTGAGCCCTCCAATGTAAATTTCCAAAGGAAAGTTTGTACTCCTCTATTACTTGTCCCTTGAGATAAAACATAAAATAATCTAAGTCAAGCAGACACATGTTTTGGCTAGTGCTTTCATAGATGTACTTATTTAAACTGTATGTGGTAGTATTAATATAGCAATAAGGAAGGGCTGGCTCGGAGCAAACAGCGTGAGGTATATTGTGATCCAAAGGTATAACAAAGTTGAATGAAAGAAAAAGAGAGTAAAATAAAATCAAATTAGGCAGATTATCTGGTAAAGTAGTGTGACTTTGTTTTTTTTCTGATGGGATAATCTGTTTTATGTGATTTTAATTCTTGTTCTTGTTCAGTGTAGGCGGCAACGTTTTTGCACTCTGTGATTAAAATATCCCTTTCTTACTTTCTTGTTTGGCAGTATGATAAAAAACGGTTGTCTACTACATCAACCTACACCCAGCCCGGATAAATGCACATGGATTTTTTTAAGGCATTTTATAATACCAAGATATCCATCTAAGTTGCATTAATCACTTGCATTAGGGGAAATGCCCAAATAGCCAAGGCTAGGTCCTGTAAAATACACTATTGTGGCAGGATATGGATTGACCGTTATAGTGTGCAAGATTTGTGATTTTTATCAATTTAAATATATATAAAGCAAACAGAAACAGAACCTTTTCTAAATAATATTCATGCAGAACCCCTTTATCCCTGTACCACCAATGTAATAAGTAAGGCATTTGCTTGACTTTTTATTATAGTTTTACTAATTGATACTGCATAACTTAAAATGGAAGATTCAGAAGGTTTAAAGACTGATGAGATGTAATTTGTTGTTGCTTGGCTCAATTCTATGGGAAATGGTGTGCAGTGAAGAGTGCTTCTCCAGTCAAGATCATCAGGAGAAGGAGTTGGATGAGCTGCAGTGATGTTTGAGAAGCTGTGTGATAAAGCAGGGAATTAAATAATATATATATATATTCTTTAATATTCTATATATATCTTCATCTGAAGTGTGAAACACAGCAGCTGTTCAAATTGTTTCAGCAAAGCGCAGTATATCCAGGAATGCTGTGTCTGACAGGGCATTTTTAAATGATGATTTAGCTCCACAAACAGTCTCAGAGCTTACCCAAGCCTGAAAAGTGACAGGAAGGAAAAGTGGAAGTAGAATTTATGGAATACATAGAAAAATGTATTACGACTAGGCAAAGCAAAAAGCAAGATTGGTGCTGGTTCATAGGTGAGTAATCTCAGCGCTTATACATTCATAAAAATAAAAAAAAACTCTCACTTTTAAACACTATCCAGCATACAGGTGATTACAGTGCAATTTTACAGCAGTGGGTGATTTGAGATTAGTGTCTCTGGCCACTTATCACCAAGCCTCCACATATGTACTCTGCTCAGCGGCATTGCAATATAGTACACATTTCAATGAAGTTTCCTTTTTCTTTTTTCTTTTTCTTTTTTTTTTTACAGTGGTTCAGCAATTATGATTCCCTGCCCATTCACATCTTTCAACGAATCAAATATTTCAACACAAGATATTTCTGAAAAGCGGATTCCTAAAAGTAACCTGTATGCTTGCAACACCCTTGCCTCCAGACATATGCAGTCTCATTACTTACTTGATTTGAAGACACTAAGCTATACAACTGAGTATATGTTTTTATGTATACAACTATGGCCAAAAGTTTTGCATCACCCTGTAGCAGTGGTTTTCAACCCCGGTCCTCTGGGACCCCTGTTTCTTCTGGTTTTCATTCCAAATGAGCTCTCAATTACTTAACTAAGCCCTTAATTGAACTAATAATTAGCTCAATTAGGCATTTTTAATTGTTTTCAGCTCTTGGAATTTGCAGTGGCTGCAACAAGGTCAGATGACCATTGCTTGATTCCTTGATTTTCCCCTCGGTCAATGTTTATATTCCTGATTTAATATAGAGCTGCCCTTTATGGTTTAAGAGTATCTTCTTGTGAGCTTGCCAGCTGTGTATATTAAATTATTTAAAAGTATGTTTTACATTAAAAAAAAAAGAACACAAGACATAGTTAATATTGTTGTCCTTTCCATGTCTTTAGAATTGTAGTCAGCTGGTAGTCCTGCACAAGATAACACTGAAATCTGCCATTAGGATTGGCAAGTGATTTGTAATGGGTTACTCAAATTCAGCACAACTTAATTAGCACGACTTCTATTTAAAACAGCAAAAATAAAAATAAAAACGTTTAGAACAAACAAAAGGTATGTTTTAGGAATAAAGCTCAGCTTGGTAAATCCTTTGAAGATTAAATGATTGTCTTTTATGTTTCTTGCCTTTTATAATTTAAATTAATGGCACTTTCTGTTAACCGAAGAGACACAGAAGGCAATGTAGTGGAGAAGAAAGGGGACAAGTTCTCTTTGAAAAAGAGCTCAGGGCTGTATTGTGCCTGTGTGGAATAGCAGAGAGGAACCTGGCAATGCTGTCTAATTGTTTTTTTAACCCACTACAAGACAGACAGATTTGTAAAACTAAGCATGAATGCATCCTCAGCATATCTCATGTTGGATCAAACATGGCTATTATTTCAAATCTCAGTATCAAGCATGTCTATCTTACACTTCATACACAGCAGCTCATCTGAACCTAAAGGAACCCATCAGACTTTAGAAAAACGCTTGTGCAATGTTATTCCCCCCTTTGAGCTGCCTGCTTTGCTCACCCCAGGCATACTCAATGAGGTAAATCAGGTGAAAAAAAACATGAATGCATGTTTTTCTGCAGTTGAATATCCTGCACCACCAACTCCCACAGAAAAGCTGTGTTTCACACTGAGTATAAGGGCAATTAAACAATTATTTGAAAATAAAGGAAAGAATCAGACAGATTTTAACCCACAACTCAAAGGAGAACAGCACAGCATGCCAGTGCATTACCTCACTGTGCCATGTCACTTACATTAAATAAAAACTTGTAAGGTTCAATATAATAATTTCTATACTTTAGTTTTAACCTGTTTTGCTCCTTTGCAATATGCGACACCTCTGTTGAGAAATGAATCACTTATACTCAATGTTGTGAAAATATCAGCTCCCCCATGTGGCGGTTTCATGAAAAGCACTGACTATTCAAGGAGAAAGAAGATGGGTATTAAATTGGGTACTGGGGATTCAGTGAAGGAAAACCTTAACAATGTAGCCTTGTTGTGAATTTTAGTTCATTCCAGTCACTGTAGAAGTTAAGAGCTGGTTATCTACACAATTAAAACTTTAAAGTCTGTCTTATATTACATGCCTTGCACATTCAAAGTTTTCACCTAAAAACATGTTAGTGCTTGTATAGCATGTCAGTAAATAAGGGAAAAACCTGATTAGTTCATCTGAAACTGGTCTTGAATCTGAAACTAATTCCTATGTCTGCAGTACCCAATGACCGTTCATGTTGTGCAATGATAGTTTATTTTTACATCTGAATGAATACAGCATTTCCCCCTCAATCCTTACCTTTGTGTCAGAACAATACACCACGATCATCAGTGCACCAACCAATAAAGTGACTGTGATTAAATAGGGTTGTACAGGATTATCCTGCTGAATAATCCACTTTGTGTACCAGGAAACCAATTGGTATTCTCATCCTGGGGTTATGCAAACCTGCCAATTATAATCTGCTCCTCCTTTCCAAATTGCTATTATGTTACTTTTGATGTCAAAAGCTTGATTCAACTCAAAACAATCTTCAAAGCTTTCATATTCGTAAGGACCTAGAACATAACAGTGAAATAAGGTCGTGTTTTACAGTATAAAACAACAGGCAATAGTACTCCATGTAGTTTTTTTTTTCATTAAAATACATTTTTATTTTTATAAATCATGTATGATTGAATACATTATAACAAGAGACGCCCCACACACAGTGTATTAATTTAATATAGTTATTGCTTCAAATATCCCTTCTTTCTGGTTTTATTTTCCTTCTTTACAAGATATACCCACTGCCTCTGACAAATCAATCTTTTGTATTACTTTCCATTGACTCTCACTGCTAAAATAACATGTTTCAGAAAAATGACAGTACAGTACATGAAAAAAATCTAAATCCACTATAGTGTGCTAATAGAGCTGAAGAGGTCATGAAATATGTCCACAAAGTAGAGTGTCAAAAGCTGTCTGACTGACCTGGACCCCTGAATCATCTGAATGTTGTGTGCACATGAATCTTTCATGCATCTTAACATTGGGCTTCTTTTATTTCATTCAATTCAAATCTTGCAGCTTTTACAGAAGTAGTCAGAATATAACCATGTGGAGATTTATCCTTACCCAATAATCTTCAACAGCAATGCAGTAGCACTGCAATAAACAAAACAAAAGTGAAAAATAAATTGAAGAAAATGTATTTTTTACATTTTCCTCCAATGTAGTGTAATCTGAACATCTGCAACAACACAACATACAAGAGAGTTAGACACTGAGAGGGACTCATATGATGCGTCGTGTGATCACTGACGTAACTTACGTAACCATTATTGAGGTCACCCAGCAATGCTGCTTGCACCCTGATTGAGGTGGCTACTTTCAAGATGATAATGCATCCATCTACCATGCCAGACTTGTGCATGCATGGTGTGAAGAGCATGAAAGAGACTTAAGCCATCTTCCATGGTCACCACAATCCCCGGATATAAATTCAATCGAGCATGTTTGGGATGAGCTTTTGAAGAAAGCTTGCATGATCCTGTGCCTATATCCCTGCATCACTTGCGTGAAATATTGTTTGCCTGAATGATTGACACCTTGTCATGTAAAGGCTGTGACCAGGGCAAATGGTGGCCCAAACCACTATTAGGTACATGTCCATTTTGATCCTAGCTAACTAGAACCAAAGAATAACCATGTGCCAAACCAATGGCAGAGCTCATTTTTCTGTAATACTGTTTTTCATGAATCACATGCAAGTCCATTTACGTGGATTGGAATTTAAGGATACCTTACAAGAACATATGTTTGCAAATTGTTATGATAATGTTTTACACCGTATCAGTTTCAATTTCCCTGGGGCACTAAAAATGGCCCATATAGCTCGATTGGAAAAAAAAAAAGTGTGTACTCCATGTCTTTAATATCAGAACATTGGAGCATTTAATGGAAAAAAGGCAACTGCAACTAACCCTGTCTGGAAGTAATAGGATATAACTGTCTTACAGTGTGTTAAAGCAGCTGAAGCAGTTATTGGTTATATGGTGGGTTCTCATATGGCTAGCATGTAACAGACTCTCAAGTGAACCACTCCTGAATTCTACTGCAAAGGCGTGATTTCTTCACATGGTGGTGTTTGGTTGGACAGTACTGTATTTGCAACTACTGTATATACTGTAGCTCCTGGGCTTCAAAGCTTGGCTAACTAGATTCTAGTCTCTTCTGACTCACTGGTGTTGCAGAGTTCTCCCAGTTCCCAATGATCCAGATTGACGTATAAATTGCCAGTAATGTTTGCCACCTGGTAATCTTAAAAACCACCACATGGCAGAGAGAGAGAGTTAGGAATGTACATAATAGGGGGTGTGCCAAAATCCTCCTTAAAGTACTTGCTAATAGAATCTAGCGTTACAGCATTAGATGACATGTGTTCAATGCAAAGATTCTACAGGAGAACATCAACTGACTAAAATAAAATAACATTAAGTACATAAAAACTAAAGGAGGAGGAGAATTAGTTATGCTTTCATGGCAGTGTTGTTTGACCGAAGCCTGTTCTCACAGAAAGCAACATTTGAGGGAGAAAGGAGACAATATTTTTCTTAAGGAATTGCTTATTTTCAGGTATCAAATGCATTTAGGACTGGCAAACACTCCCTGTGCAGGGGAGCTACTGTGTTTGGACCACTGTTTTATCAAAACGTGTTGTCTACAGAAGATCCAAATAATTCTGTCTGTGTTTCCAATCTGTTTCCCCATCATACCAGACTTATCATGGATGATGGAGGTCCAGCACACAATGTACATTCTGTTAGTGGAACGAGAGTTTATGAATAAGATCCCTGGTGTGGGCAGGCTAATCCCTTGACATCCTGAACCCAATAGAACACATACAACACTGATAAACAGTCTTAGCCAAATAATGCTGCTGAATTTTAGCCTTTACATGGTTTGGCTCCACAGTATTTATCTTATCAGTTTACACCCCATCATGCAACCTTCACTCAACTGATCTTGGATTGTTATGTGTTCCCTCTGTTCACCTACCTTCTAGGGGTGACAGGGCTTTTTGTTGTTATGCCCCAAAACTTTGGAACATCATTCCTAAAGAGATCAGGGATTCCACTTTAAATCTAGCTTAAAGACCTACTTTTATAGAAAGGCATTTTTATGACTGTTTTTATTTTCGGTTTTGTTTGTTTGTAAAGAGCTTTGAGATGTTGCTTTTTAAGGCGCTATATAAAATACAGTCTATTATTATTATTATTATTATTATTATTATTATTATTATTATTATTATTATTATTCAGTCAAGGCGGTGTGGAACTGCATCCTTCAAAAGGCATGGCTGCTTAATCCACATGATGCTAGTAGTGACATGTCAAAAGATGGATCCACAAGTTACTAATGAATGGCAGATCTTCTCTTTGTCATCAGCACAAAGTGATTTTGTGTGTTGCTGTTTTTGTATAAGACGTGCTTATTTATTTATGAGAAGTCTATGCGTGCAACATGTACAGCTTTCCAACCTGAGATGTGCTGTCAGAGCAGGGTGATTTAAACTCTGTCACCAATTGGCGCTTAGCATCAAGAAATCATATGTGTGGCAGAGGGACAGAAAGCTGAAGGCAAGAAGATAAATTCTGGAGGGTCCCCCTATTTTTGAGCTAGTTCTCTTCCCAGAAGACTGTGCAACACAAGGTCAGATTGTAATATGTGTTGTAATGTCAATAGACAGATGGCTATGTTTGCATCCATGGAACGTTAGGATACTGACAGGCCATGGAGGAACAGTAGCTGATAGGGGAGTGGAGTTTTAAAGAGAAAGAAAGTGGGAAATCATTTGAAGTTCAATGCAGTTTTGACAAGTACAGAGGTTCAAGATCGAGCCCTAAACATCACTAGAAAGCAATGGAAAGTGTCAGGGTCTTGCAATGAGATCTTAGCATCATGGCATAGATCAAGCATTAAGTCTGACAATACATGTGTTTATTTATTTATTTAGAATATGCTCTCTCTCACACACACACACACACACACACACACACACACACACTGCAGGATAAATGTGTTCCCCGATCATGTGACCCTTTGAAGGAGGACATACATCATCCATTGATGGGTTGTACTCTTCTTGTTTCTAAATCTGCTGTACAGCCAACCCATCAAAGATAATTGGTAGATTGCCCCTTCCATTGCCATGTGATGTAACGTTACAGTCTGACAGCAGTTCATGTGGATTGGATCACTATAAATATTACATATGCAATACTCACTTCTGGGTCACTTGTACTTTACCCCACTTCTTGTGCAAAGTAATCTACATATGTTGGCAGGTTAGAGAGGCTTTGGGACAGGTGTTAACACCTCAAAACCACCCAGTACAACTGGCATTTGAGCAAACATTTTGGAATTCTAGCTGAAAAGGCCTAAGATTGAATGAGATATCCACTCCGCTCCCCGGGGAAAAGCTGTGGCTGGAGAGCCAGATGAAAAACAAAACAATGCTCCAGTCCTGTTTACTCACAGAAATATGGACTTTCTGTTTCTATGGCTGTTAATTTGGTTACATCCACTCTGCAAATAAAAAAAGCTTGCAGTGTTTTACTGTTAAATGAGAGATAACCATGAAATTCCCAAACATTATCTATGGTCGCTTTATCGTTGTGTTGAATATAATTTTGTTCTGCACTTGTTTTTCTTTTCTTTTCTTTTTTTTAAAATGCAATATGAATATGAATATATATTTTTTCATATAGCATATAACACTATCGCATTTTGAAAGCTGAAAGTGCTGTTTGTTGGTACTTCCATTTTTGTCAGCTGCGGTTATTCCTTTCTTTCAAAAATATTTAAGCAACCTATATTCCAACTTCGGACACCTGTACAGCAGTAAATAGCCAGCCAGTACAACTACCATTGACGGATAATCTTTTCAAAAGTAGTGGTAAGACTAGTATGATAGTTAAAAAATGCGACAACAAAAAAAAAATCTCAGCCATGCTTTTGATACTAGGTTAGCTGCGGCACCACCGTCCTGGCGCTTTCATTTATAAGTGTATAGCCTGACTGTCTCAACTGGATATCTCAGAGGAATTCAATATGCACTACTGTAGTGCAATCAAACGGCAGAATTAATTGTAATTATATTACGACAGCTGTTAAGAGGCCACACTCAAAGTAAGTTAATTAGCTTCAACGCATCTGATCTGTTCTTGAGAGGAGCGATAACGCCCTCGGATTCATGACTTAAGAATCAAAGTTCACCACAACTGGAGCACTTTGGTTACCAATGGAGAGGAAAGTAACGTATGGTCACGTAAATTTTTATATTCCTGAAACAGGTTTAATTTAGTTCCTCTACTGTACTTTTTTTTTAAATAAAAAATACAATATCAGCACATGCACTATGTACAGTTGGTACAAAGCTGTGAAGGAAACGTTTGTCCGAGATCATTTCTGATCTTCAAAACGATTCACTTTTATTAGGTCAGCCCTAGTTTTTCCATTAATGGCGTGTACAATAGGCCAAATTGAATAATTAACCATAAAGCCTTGATTGCACTTCAGTTGAATATCTTTGATCCTGAATTAATAATGGTCTACTGCTTTAAAACAACGAACAGTTTTAGTTTTAGGGAGATGGGTAACATGTAATGAAGCATTCTTTAAATACATCTCAACGCTTCATTCTACAGTATAGGCGTTACCTGATAACCACACTTAATGCTAGTTAAGATACGCAGCTACATATATATATATATATATATATATATATATATATATATATATATATATATATATATATATATATATATATATACAACGCCATTTATAACAGGTATTATTGTATTAGTTGCAAATACAAAACGACCCCAATCCCCAGTAACAATTGCAGTATAATGGAAGTAAATGGGGATTAGCGCCTCATAATATTGTATGTACTTATTTCCATTCCACTTAATATGACTTGGGAGAGGCTTACATTTCAGATAGTTGCTGCACAATATTTGAATGTCATGAAGTACAGTAACAAAACATAGCATCAACCTACCGAACACTGCAATGTGTATGCCTTCCTAATGGAATTGGTAGTATCATACATGATATAAAGTGCATCTAAATAAAATTGTTCATTATTTTTTACTGGGTGCTGAGATCAGCACCTCGTCATTTCTTTCACAGTTTTTTTTCGTCAAAAATTATTCAAATATAAGCGGATGATTAGGACAAGTGAGATTGAAAAGGGGAAATGCAATTAACGCGTTATTCAGAAAGGCAGTTAACATGGTCTAGAATAATACATTTTTAAATTAGATTTTATGACTCAGTCTTTAAGGCAGTACAATGAGAAATCCTCTAGAAATAGCTGACTCCTCCCTCTATTATCGGTGGAAGCAGGTGGCAAGTCTGAAACGGGCTATAGGTTCCATCTCTATTCTGATCGGGGTGCAATTGCAGTCTCACCAAGAGGTAACCAACATCACACATCAGAACTACCAAGCCTGGACTTGCACACAAATCAAGAATAGCATCAGCCAACCGTCTCAGCAAACAGACAGCCTCTAAATATGCGTTTCTGCCAAGGCTTGACAGAGCTACTGACCCTTATCAGCACCATGGACACGGGCTTGCGTATATAAAGACAATAGTAGTAACTTACTGCGCGAATAAAAACACATCACCGTCAATACTATCTTTAAAACAGCAAGCCATCTCCAAACATTGCTGTGGTCGGATCTGGAAAAGAGAACTATTCAGCTACTGAAATGAAGGGATTTCAATTAATTAAAGCTAACTGACTAGGGCATACATATAAACAGGTCAGAATTGCAATGTACTAAAAACAAGAGCGGGTTTAGATCAATGAACATATCAAACATCTACAGAAGCGGGAACCTGAAGCAACATATCGGACTGGACACTTCACCAAAGAAAGCAGGATAGAGTAAACTGCTGCGTGTCTTTAACCACAATACTGCTGAGCTTTGGGTCGTTGTTAATTTAAACCGCTATTTCTCAAACTATTCAAAACTGAAAAGTCTTTAATTTGAGAGCAACGCATTAGCGTATAATCTATGTTTATAAAGACAAAAAAGTAAAAAAAAAACCCCAAAAACTGAGACATTCTTTTGTAAAAACGGTTAAAGGTCTTTCGTTTAATGCAATTGCTGTGTCAGTGCTGTGGACAGCTCTAAGTAGCAAGTAGATACCAGTCGGTGCTAGACTATGTAGATAGCTCCTGTGGTATCTACTCTCATTGTAGTCAATTATTGTAACGTTGCAGGTACGAGGAGTTCCAAATGATACCACACCATCTGTTTCAGCACATCAAGACACGGACAGCTCCTAGTGCAGTCTCAGCTGTTTCCATCCTAGAACTGTGGACAGCTACAAAACCAAGCTGTGTAATTAGGAACCGCGGCAATTTCCAAAGGGATCATTCCACTGACAGCCAAGACAGTCTCAACATAAAGACTCAGAAACAGTTCTTCTAGAAAAGCAAAACCAACAAAAGAAAGGAAGCGGACTTCTTGTACGTATCCAGAAGGACTGAAAAGGACAATTAGGAATAGCACGCTCTGTTGATGCATCAAGTTGATTCTACATTTAACAGGTAAGACACGCTTTTTTTTATCGGCGATACATTGTTGTATATTATACTAGTATTGTAATGTTTTCGAAATTGTGGCATATGCGCATTGCTACAATAATCTTCTTAAAGACTGATGCTTCGTTTCATATTTAATGTATGCCCTTTGTCGGGTTTATTAATGTAGACATACGTTAAAAATCAAATTCCTAATCCTATAGAAACCCTTATGTTAATCACATTCTCACTAGTAGTAGGCTTATGAGCTTATGTTGATCATACAGTATTACGGTCAACAGCTCATTTCTTTCACAGCTTTCTATAATTGTAGTCCACTAACTGTTTTTGTCTTTTGTATTACTATGTTGTGTTTTTTTATTATTATTATTAATATCGTTAAAACAATGTGTTTAACGAAATTGAAAAGAGGTACCCAGTGGTAATGCTGTCTCTTTTAGACGGAATTACCACAGGCAACAAAAAAAAGGTTTTGATTACAGTTTAATAAGCGGGGATTTATCATACTGTAGCCTACTTTTATCTTTCTTTCTTTGTTTCTTTTTTTCTTTTTAAATTATATACATCGTATTAATTTCAATTTCTTTGAAGGACTGAATATTGGAATTCATGTAATCTAATTGTGTTTCTGTCTTTGCAGCCTACTCGTGCTAAATGCTCTTATATTGAATCCATATTTTAAATGCTGTGTTATTAAGCATAATAATTGGTTTAATTTTCAAAGACTACCATTTTATCTAGAGCACCCCCTTCTCTACATATTATAGGTCTGTTTATAAAAAACGACTCCAGTTGAATTTGCTTCAGCTGGGGTTGTTTATTTAAGCATGGGTCGTTTAATTTTACAGCACGGTGTGATTGTACTCAAAACGCTTGCAGCCAGCTCTATTGCTGTATGAATATATGAAATAAAAAAATCTGTGTTATTTCTACTTTTGGACGGTTCACTTCTTGAAATTACTTTATTGAATAGTTTCTCATAGTATCACTGTTTTGTAACAGTGTAATAACAAAAGAAAACAACAACACTTAAAATTAGTTATCTGGGGTGAAATTTCAACCACCCACCCCAGGCGTTTACTGTATAAATAAAATATAAAAGCATGCCAAGTGTGTCTGATTATGGAGAAAAGTGCAGTATGTTCAAACCACATGGTAAGTAAATTCTTACTTTCTATTTAAGAGTAGCTAGTTACACGGTGAATGGTATTTCCTATGCACTCCTCTGCAGCACAATATGCCCCAGTCACAGTCTTTATGATAGTCATGTTAGTAAAGGTGGTCTTTATGATAGTCATGTTAGTAAAGGTGTGAAAAACAATCATACTGTACACTTTACATACAACATCAACACCCTCTTATCTTACATCTGTCATTAGCTTTGTTTTTAACAATGCAGCGGATTCATTGACATTATTCAAAAGGTTCAAAAACACAACTGGCTGACCAGAAGAAACTAGTTTGAGTGGTCATCTAGAATAGTCACACACGGTCCTTAAAACCTTAAGTGCGTCTAATTAGGGTTAAACTGTGGTTAGTTTTTTGTAGTGTTTTATAATTCACCATTTGTAGTAGATCTCCTAGGCGAAAGGAAGCAATACAGTAATACACCACTCACCTTATTAAGAGGCAATTTGAGGGAATTCATATTAATGGGCCATACATCATGTTTACCAATATTACTTTGAGAAATTGGGAAACATCTCAACTGCTTGTTATAAGTGGTGGTAGAAGTAGTAGAAGTAGTAGCATATTTGTTACATGCTGTAGTATGGTTTGATTAATATGCAGTCTTTAAAACTATCCTACAGACCTCAGAATTGAAATCTTACCTTAACTAGTCACTGTAATCTAAGAACAATTCAGCGTGAGATGTCTGATGAATAAAGCCTGTTGTATTAGAAAACAGTAGCTTGAAGTTTTATAAGTCTCGTAAAGCTGGATGTAATGGCACAGAGTCTGTTTCATTTCTCCACAAGGTTGAATGAAATATGGAGCTCCCAATATACTGCATCTTATCTGTGAGTGTTTTTAATTCTTACTGTTAATATTACCTCTTACTTCTCATTTTACTGTGACATGGAGTATATGACTGCTTCAAGTGTCTGTACTGTACATTGAATTATAAAGTAAGGAAACACACCATCATCAATGGCTAATGTGTAACAAGAAATGTCTCCCCTCTATGTGCGAAATAAATATTGAGCATGTTTTTCTTTCAACATGTTTACCCTTTTGTTTTTAATCCCATCTGGGTCCAGACAGACAGCTGCATCACATATTCTGAGGTAAGCCAGTCTGAAATAAATTTGGTATCTGGAGCACGAGAGATAGGAGATATTACCTCACATTGCATGAGTCCCATTGGCGAACAGGTCAAGTGATAGTAAACGGGGTGCAGATGTAGTGTGGAACTTCAGTGCGGAACTATCAAAAATGGTCAGAAATCAGAGTACTAAGTGTAAGTGAGAAATAGGTGTGTAAACCCCAAAAGGGGAGTGCATTTAGTGATACATCTTAATATTTCCATTCCAAAAATGTAAAAATTCAATTCAATTTTCCTTGTTTAAATTGATATGTTTTATCTACTGTGTTTAGAGGTAGCAAGCACATACAGTAATATCATATCCAATATATAATAAATGTATATAGTATACACAAAAAGATAATAATAATAATAATAATAATAATAATAATAATAATAATAATAATAATAATAATAGTTATCATTTTGTAGTTGATAATGCTTGGACACAACAGGGCAGAGTCTAGAAGATGTTGGAATGTGATTCCAATTGATTTGCATATCAGTTTTTTTTCAGTGATTGAGGAAGTGGAGCAGAGGGAAGCTCACAGCCCCCTTCTGTCCATCCAGCACAGAGCAGAGAGAGATTGTTAGCTCTTAAAGCTGCACGTTGCAGCTGTGTAAACTTGAGTAAGGAAGAAAAGTAAGTGTGTCCCGAATCAGAGACTATGCAAAAAATGCAAAACGGAAACATCTTTTACACAAAGTGTGAGAGGATTGTACTCATGAAATACTACTAAATATAAAAAGGGTTTTAACTTTGCTGCTTGTTCTGTGCACAGGATAAGATATACTGGAATTCTGACAAACCCTTAATGGTGATTGGCTGATTTCTCATATGTGATTTATAATAGTTGTATATAACACTGGCTATACACCTTTTACTGGTTTGAACTTATTTAGCAATATTTATCTATTTTTAATGTCTAAAGTGATGAGCATTCCTATGTAGACTCTCCACCCAAGTGAAACAGGCGTGTGGCAACCAATCCACATACAAACTTGACTGGTAGAATCTTTCAAATTTAAAATGCTCAGTGGATTTCACAAGAACTGTATGATGTGAACTATGCATGGCTTGTAATATAACATTGTTCTTAGTGTTGGGATAACAGAAAGGCTAATATAACAGTCTGTGGTCTAGTGCACTTTTCATGATCATTGGCCCTCGGTTTATGGAATTGGAAACAGTGCTTTAGAGCAGGGCTGTCAAATGTATAGCTCTTGAGTCATACATGCCTCATTGAGCTCCACAGTATGGCTTTCGATTTAAAGATGAAAGCTGGGCTCTGTAGTTTTTTTTTGTAGAAGCAAATGTTGAAACTTGTGATATGTTTAATGAGCACAAAAATACCAAAGAGGTGTGTAGTCCACTTAAAATAATTGTGCTTCCTTTGTATTTTTTTGGTTGGTTTCGAATGGCTTTTAAAACTCTCCGGTCATAGATAGCGGCTCTTTCAGTCAAAAAGGCTGGACAGCTCAGCTTTAGAGAATGTCAAGCTTCGAATGTGATTGAATACAACAAATATTTAAACTCCACAAGCATCCAGTCACGTGAGCCAATGGCAAAATTAAAATAAATATACATTTCGCATTCCTTAAATGTATGTCCAGAATGTTCTTTTAACCTAATTCAATTTCATGTAATTTAACTGATTTAGGTATTTGGTTCCTTCCCTAAAAGCTATAGGGCAAGGCCCCAGATATCCTGAACTGATTTGACATGAGATTTACGTTCACAATGGAACACAGTGAATACCACAGGAGATCTCTCGACTAGCAGACAAGCTCTCAGACATCCTAATGAGCCATCAGTCAAATAGTCAGGATTACCATACAGGTTTCTGAAAAAGCAGAAAGACAAGGTTAGGGACATTCATCAGGTTCATGCCACAGTTCATATGTTTGAAAGTGTTCGTGGCTATCTCTAATCAAGTTGAGAGTGTACTTTTTTGTTGCACTATTTGTATGACAGACACAGCCTGGAAAATACACTCTCAACTATCTAATGTCAGTGTTAGCATGAGTGAAAGTCTTTTCAATGTATATACAACATATAGTCTTTGTAAGTCGCCTTGGATAAAGCCGTCTACTAAATAAACAAATAATAATAATAATAATAACATATATGTACTGTATGTCACTGTCATACTGATTTAAATTTTTTTTTAAGTGAATACATGCTACAGGATAACAGATTTTACCATAACAAGTATGAATATGAAAGTCTTGCACTAGTTAACTTATTAAGATTTGAATAATTCAAGCCAGTGCTTGGAGAGAAAATGCTTAGAGTCTCCATTTAGAAGCTGTGAGTAAAAAGCCAAGTTCCTGCACAAAGCTTTTCAGTCCAAATGGAATCCACTTCACCTGTATCAGTGCAGGCCTGCTTGAAGTGATAACGCACAGATCACTGCACACAAGCTCTGTTAACATGAGTGAGTCAGCTGGAGAAGTGCCAAACCCAAGCTTACCAGATTGGAACAGTGTGAAGTACGTCTATACACAACACAGAACAGCCTTCCCAGAATGAAACCATGTAAACCACAGCCTTATCTGTGGAAAACACAGCCTGGAGAAAGTGTAACGAAATAGGCTTATATTCAGGGGTGTCACTGGGGGTTACATATCTGCCTCCCAAAATAACTCTTAAGTTGCTGTTTTCTATTATTTAGAATTTCACATAAAATAGTGATCACTGAGAAATTGTAGCTTAGCCTTATGTGAATAAGATATTGTACTGTAGTACAGATTTAAAAATATATATTTCAGATCCCTGAGTGGCTCACCGGGTAAATAAATGATCACTTGCTGTGCAGATTTAGTCATGCAATCACACGCGAACAGGTTTGCAGTCTGTCTGTGCCAAGTTGCTGATTTTGGCCGGGGATCCCACAGGGAGCATCACATTAGCAGAGGCGGCACCTCCACAGCGGGATACGAAGCCTCCCTACTAATATCATAAGGCATTTTCATTTTATGTACTTGTGTTTTGGGCTTACACATTCTTATCATTTATTGAATTAATCTCATTGCCATCATTTGGTGAGAAATTATTGTGATTCAGGGCTCTTAAAAAATCCCAGCCGCTGACAGAAGAAATAAGTTCATTGTTTTCAAATTGGGTGATTTAAGGCAAGATCGAAATATAGACTAGGGTCTTAGCAACTGTTTCCTTTAATGGCAGATTAATGTTTTATGAGTAGAAATATCAATGAACAGCAGCCCTTATTGCACAGGATGTAGTTAATTAGGAGGTACATTTTGGCTGTACAGTACTAGATATTGAAGAAGCAATTCACAAGCAAATAGTAAATCTGTAATGTAGAGCAGACTTTCAATCAAAATAAACGTATTGCTTTACATGGCTTTCAAGATGGCTTTATTGACCTGCAATTATTAATTGTGACAGCTTTACGCAGCATTTTAAAGAGCACTCTATGATGTTATCTATTGGTTGTCATGTTTTATTAAAGCAGGGTTGTCCAGAAATCAAAGCTGATTACAAAGGGTGGTGTAAAGTCCCTCGGTCACATTGCATAGCTGTTGTAGAAAAAAAAATGGTATCAAGCAATGAAACTTGGCAGATGAAGGCAACAAACAATGAGTCACTGCAAGCTAGGACTAAGGATCATAAAGGGGGTTGTATATTTGGGGAGCCTGGGTCCATGAAAAATCATACTGTTAGTTCATGGGAGAATGTTCATTTGCATGTAAATCATTATATTACGTGAAGACTGAGGTTACCAGTAATCAGTATAATAATTAGAATTAATAGTAGAACATGCTGAACTGGAAAATGCTGCCAATCTCACTGTTGGGTAGATTTTCTATGGAAGGTTCCCAGCCCAGAATAAAGAAAAGGAGACTCTCTCTCTAAACTAGGAGGGCTCTATTATTTAGCCTTCACACTAATAGCATACATCCAATCGAATAAATATGATTGCTGCTTGCTAAGCTGTACAAAAAAGAAACTGCAGGTCGCAAATAAAAACGAAAGCATAGAAACGGAGACTATGAGAGCCGTGCAGCATTTTTTTTTTTAAACAGATTCACCAGTGGTGTTCCCTTTAAAAGGAGCAGAGTATATCCAGGAAATAGGATCTTATGGAAGTGAATTTCATGCAAATTGGAAAAAGAGTCTGCTCTTTTTCCAAGTGGTTTCACTGCTTTTGAACTGGTGACGTTTTGCCTTCAGTATGAATAAAGACCCTGTTTCACATGTTTTTTTCTCCACCTCACATGCCTGGCACCCCCACTATAACCCCCACCACAATTGTATAACATCAAAGAATTACTACACTGCATGGGACTTAAAACAATATACATGTGATGTGAGTGTAGCTTACAGTAGTGTTACAGTTAACATGTACTGTAATATGTTTTCAACTACATCTCGCCAACAGGGGCTAGAATCCATAATAGCAGTCCATCACACAACACTGCAACACGTTACATTCTTCCCCTTTAACCTTGGTGATCGCTGCAGCCAATCCATGAGATCCGAGTTATGGCACCAATGTAACCGGGCACAAGCTGGCCACGAACCGGCCACTACATACAGCTCAAGCAAGCGTTTAACCACTATGCAGAAATGGCTGATTTGACGTAGTTGTGATTTTAGAACTTTTTTACCCACATATCATGATATTATGCTTTTAGGATGCTCTTGTTATTTCGGGGACTTCTTAAACTGCTAAATGATTCTGCTAAATGTATGTCTCTCATCTCAATTAGGGTGCTTGACAATTTCAACAACGGATAATTAGATTAGTTTCTTGTAGCCTGTTAGTTGTAAATGTATATCTTTATTGCACTGGTAATGTGGCTAATGATAAGAGTATTGGATCCAGTGGCAAGACTAATTCAAACTAGGATGTGCTAATTTGCTAATCAATACAAATTGGCTATTCTGGTTGATTATTGCATTGAATGGTCTAAAGGATATTGATTCATTTTAGTGGGATGTGCCACAGTGGAGCAAACAAAAGGCGCTGACATCTGCAAGCCAGGCATTTAAGGCTCAACACTGAATTAGCCCGGAGATCAATACCAGTATCAATATCAGAGTTTCATGGACTGTTATTCTTTCAGGATTCATACCATTTTTGTCCATTAAAGTCACTGACCTTTATCCACTTTGTATGAATACTCACAGAAAAGGTTTGTTGGTAGCAGTGTTACACTAATTACAGTGCCCATGTGTAATCATAGCTAACAGAAGTGGCACATGTAATAAAAAACAGTAAAATCTTTATGAACAGAAATTAAGAAGGGCTTGATTTGATTAATCAATACCCTGCTAAGATATGCCACAACTGACATTTTAAAGAACAGTACCAGGGAATCCGCATAAATTGCACCTGCCACTTATTTTAAGTCCAGGAAGATTCACCCACAGTTGTAAAATCTAGCTGTGGCTGATCCTGGCAAGGAATAGGTTGATCAAATCAAACCCTAAGCTTCTAATACAGTATTTGACAATATATAGGGTTAAGTGTTTTTTTCTCTCTTGTTCCCACTCAGTAAATATCTACCTGACAACATTCTAGTCTATAACAAACTGCTGATTACAGTCCTGTGCATTTCCTGTCACACAATGCAGTATCTAAAGCCTTCCTGTTAAAAAACATCTTTAAAATAATGTACTCTTATCTACAGTACAAAGAGGCTGACAACATGGCCCCCAGGAAGACACAATACAATGATTAGTCATTAAAGTCGTCAGATTCATATTTGAAGTGGCTTCTCCAGTCTTTGTGACAAAATTATAACCGTTAGGAATCTCCCGTTCCAATTAAGGGAAACACAACATCTTACAGGCATGACCAAGGTTATAATGAAGTTGGTAATTTGTGCTGTTGTGGAAAAATCATTTATCTCAGAGTAGAGCTTTGAAGAAAGTGTACAAAGATTGCATTGCCCTAATCTTGAGTTTGCACATTTTGTACCTTAATCATTACTTTCTACCATATATATACAGTACTGTGCAAAAGTTTTAGGCAGGTGTGAAAAAATGCTGTAAAGTAAGAATGCTTTCAAAAATAGACATGTTAATAGATTATATTTATCAATTAACTAAATGCAAAGTGAGTGAACAGAAGAAAAATCTAAATCAAATCCATATTTGGTGTGACCACCCTTTGCCTTCAAAACAGCATCAATTCTTCTAGGTACACTTGCACAAAGTCAGGGATTTTGTAGGCATATAGTCAGGTGTATGATTAAACAATTATACCAAACAGGTGCTAATGATCATCAATTCAATATGTAGGTTGAAACACAATCATTAACTGAAACAGAAACAGATGTGTAGGAGGAATAAAACTGGGTGAGGAACAGCCAAACTCAGCTAACAAGGTGAGGTTGCTGAAGACAGTTTACTGTCAAAAGTCATACACCATGGCAAGACTGAGCACAGCAACAAGACACAAGGTATTTATACTGCATCAGCAAGGTCTCTCCCAGGCAGAAATTTCAAGGCAGACAGGGGTTTCCAGATGTGCTGTCCAAGCTCTTTTGAAGAAGCACAAAGAAACGGACAACGTTGAGGACCGTAGATGCAGTGGTCGGCCAAGGAAACTTACTGCAGCAGATGAAAGACACATCATGCTTACTTCCCTTCACAATAGGAAGATGTCCAGCAGAGCCATCAGCTCAGAATTGGCAGAAACAGTGGACCCTGGTACACCCATCTACTGTCCGGAGAAGTCTGGTCAGAAGTGGCCTTCATGGAAGACTTGCGGCCAAAAAGCCATACCTCCGACGTGCAAACAAGGCCAAGCGACTCAACTATGCACAAAAACACAGGAACTGGGGTGCAGAAAAATGGCAGCAGGTGCTCTGGACTGATGAGTCAAAATTTGAAATATCTGGCTGTAGCAGAAGGCAGTTTGTTCGCCGAAAGGCTGGAGAGCGGTACACGAATGAGTGTCTGCAGGCAACAGTGAAGCATGGTGGAGGTTCCTTGCAAGTTTGGGGCTGCATTTCTGCAAATGGAGTTGGGGATTTGGTCAGAATTAATGGTCTCCTCAATGCTGAGAAGTACAGGCAGATACTTATCCATCATGCAATACCATCAGGGAGGCATCTGATTGGCCCCAAATTTATTCTGCAGCATGACAACGACCCCAAACATACAGCGAAAGTCATTAAGAACTATCTTCAGCGTAAAGAAGAACAAGGAGTCCTGGAAGTGATGGTATGGCCCCCACAGAGCCCTGATCTCAACATCATCGAGTCTGTCTGGGATTACATGAAGAGAGAGAAGCAACTGAGGCTGCCTAAATCCACAGAATAACTGTGGTTAGTTCTCCAAGATGTTTGGGCCAACCTACCTGCTGAGTTCCTTCAAAAACTGTGTGCAAGTGTACCTAGAAGAATTGATGCTGTTTTGAAGGCAAAGGGTGGTCACACCAAATATGGATTTGATGTAGATTTTTCTTCTGTTCACTCACTTTGCATTTTGTTAATTGATAAATATAAACTATTAACATGTCTATTTTTGAAAGCATTCTTACTTTACAGCATTTTTTCACACCTGCCTAAAACTTTTGCACAGTACTGTATATATATACATATATATATCAAAAAAGTACTGGTCCAGCCGTAAAGGCACAGAAAGGAAAAAGACGACAACTCCCAAAAATCCAGGTCCACAATCAAAGTTTCAACAAGACACAGTTTTTATTCTTACAAAAATTAGCTTACGCGTTTCAGCACTGGTACACACATCCTTATAATATATATGCAAGAGCTTGGATGAACTGAGCACTCTGATTTGAAGATCAAGATTTCAAGACCCTATTTGCTTCACTTGCCTTCTTCAAGAATGCTGTGTGAGGTGACCCAAACTGGTGCCGTATCTGGTGGCAAGCTGACAAGAATTGTAAGTACTATATATTGAGTCCTTGAAGTGCAGACCTCACAGATCCTGTAGGACAGCACTTTTACTGCGTATCTACAGCAATACATTATTTTGTTGTTTCTCTGGCTTTAATCTCAGATGAATTAGCATAAGGAGTGGAATATTCTCTCCAATGAAATAGCCACTTGCATTAACTAGGCACATACTCACATTAAGAAAAAAAAAAAACATAAACAAGTGGCTATATCACAGTTAAATTATACCTAGTACTTTTGAACATCTCATCAGTGTTTTCACTTAATTTCTACTGTATCTGCATAAAATGGACATGAAATTGTGGCTGACACATCATTATTAGAATAATATGTTGTAGAAAAGTCTGATTACCAAATAACATAAACATAGGTAATTATTGTGGCATTACATGTACATGGTAACTATTGAGAAATTACTGCAATTTGTATATAATGTATTTATGTAATGCTTTTAAAGTTCACACACTTTAAATGTTATATTCTATTTTATGTTCGCTCTTTGAAATGACATTTGAATTCACAATATGCTGTAATTTATGCATAATTCCTACTGCTACAAGGTATTGTGTTAATACAGAAAGCTAGCTTTATTACCTTTTACTTACATAGTAAAACCTGCAGTATTTTTCAATAGTTTCCAAGTTATGCAACATAATTACCGTAGTTACATTCAACAGTCTTAATATAATTAAAAGGCTGTACATGTTCAGTTCACTGACATCAGCTTTTCAAATCACATTTGTTACATAAAAAAAAGAACATGACTTGAAATTTTCTCTAAAGAAGACAGGGTGAAATTGGTCCTAGACCAAAATCAAACAAGAGCTTGTAAAAACTTTGTCTGCTATACAAAGTTTCTACAGAAAAAACACATGGGAAAATGTGGGAAATGCTCAAAGCCTTTGTGTCATTTGCACCATTTTTCCCCTGAAAAGAGAAAGACACCCAGTGAAGCTTACAAAGAAGAAGTAAATCACTTAAGAATACTTGAGCCCTTGAATTAAATTCCTGAGTTGTCTATTTCAGGTTTTGATGCATCAATGGTTGTTTTTCTTCTTTCAGACCGATAAGCGACATAAAAAGCCTTAAAAAAAAAGAGTAATAATACAATTTTACCAACATGGAACTAGCTACTCAGAATAAGAATTTTACTTCTGCTTACAACAACAAAGTTGTCTCTTACTAGTTTTATACTGTTCCATTTGATGTTTTCCTCTCAGAAAAATTATCTTTGCACTTGCTTCAGAATAGTGCCTTAAGTTTATAACAGTGAACATCACTAACATAAGAAATTCTCTCAGATAAGTTGATTAAGCTGTAAAAATTCAGAACATTTACACAGAAAATCGGACTTGACAACTTGTTTTATAGCATCATGGTCTAAAGTTAAAGAAAAACAAAGGACAAAACAATCCTGATGCTTTTTATGTCAGTTTTCAATGAGATAAAGCTCAGGTGCTTGTAAACAAGGGGATTGTTTGTATTTGCTGGCAGACTGTGCAGATATGGAGGATTTATGTCCATCTGTCTTTTTAAAATGGGTAGATGAATTTGTAAGAGTGTTCTGGACCTTTTACTAGGAAGCCCCTCATCAATGATAAGAAGAAACTGGTCCTCTTAACTGTTCTATGTTCTATTTCACATTTCTAATTACGTCGGTTGCCTATTGTAGCTTCAAATTGACAAAGAGATGAGATACATAGTGCAAGAGTGTTACAGTAGATTGTCTGAGTAGTTCACATTTCACAGGAAATCTAAACTGTTACACATAACAGATCAATGGTGTGTCTTTTTGAAGTTATATCACTTACAGGAACACTTACCACGACTGAAACAAAATCAAGCTATCTTACTGCAGATTGCATGTCTTTCTAACCTGCTGTTACAGGAACAGCTTTAGGCAAACGTTGATTAGACAATCTGCAGCATGTGGTGATCTTTTTCTGGAGGTTACATCATGAAATTGCCTGTGAAGAAATTCTGTTGGACTTTATTTCTTATGCAATATCATACAGATGATAGGGTGTGAACATATTTATTAACCTTAGGGGTAGTATTATTGACACTTAAGCATAAGTTTGGAACGTCATACTAAATAAACATTATAAACACAGCTCCTGTATGGGTTTACAGCACAGCATCCACAGTGGAGGCTCATACATGGATGCGTGGATGACACTGGGCACTGGCTTTCACTGCTCAGCCCCAGTTTGTCACATTGTGACAGGGTGGGGTGCTTTAGGAAGCATGGAGGGGAAAGTGCCAGTAACTTAGATGATCAGCCCTTCTTATACTCTACTGGTCAATACACTCAAAGCTCCAGTCATCTGCGTTGTCCATCAATCCATTACCCTGTCATGAGCCATCAAATCAAAAATTCAAGGTTAGCATTCATTCAACTGAATCGAAGCAGGGGGAATAAATATTTAATGACTGGTTAAAAGAATCATGGTTTTAAGTATAATTAGTAACCAAGGGATGAATATTTGCTTCCGTTGGTAAGGGTTTCTCACAAAAGGTGTGGAGGCACAGATTTTTCTCACACACCTTAAACATTATTGACTGGTTTCACAGACCCCAATGTGCAGTCATCTTTGATTACCTTTTTTGGAGTAACTTTAGGTAGTCCAAGAATCGAGGACTATTTGTGCTATTGTATTGGAATTCATAAGGTGCTTTGGCTTTTATCCCAAGAAAACATAATTGGAATAAAATGTAGGGAAATATGCCTTGGTACAACTCTCAGTATTAATACATCCTTCATGACTGATGTAACCTTATTAGAAAGAAGGAAGGGCTGGAACAGTGGGTGTGCTTATATTCACCGTTAACAGTTAACTGTATGTTTTCACTACTTTATGGCTGAGACAGGATGTGATGTATGTAAGATTGAAGAGAGAATTCTTGAGATTTTTTTTTCAATGCCTACTACGTAAAATCTGGAAAATGTTGCCATTCTTTGGTCTAATACCCAGGAGTAGCTGAACTGTTCAGCCTGGGGTAAGAGGGTAGTGAACACCAGGACCCCAGGATATGCTCCTGCTCTGTTCCCCTGAAGGCAAAGCTGGAATTCAGATAACTAAAGCTGGGCAGGGGGATGTCTGAGTCACTAGTATTGATCCTTGTCTATGTGCACGAATGATCAGAACCTCCGTAAGGACCAGATACAATAGTCTATTGATGGAAAAGCAAATTATTGCAAAAGAAGTCAATTGTCGTCAGGAGATTGCCAAAAGACAAGTACAATACAGTATAGAGGTTGAGTGCAAAAAGTATAAAAGGGGAGGGTTGTATAATCTTGAAAACAAAAGAAAAGCATTTGGAAATGAGGAGTACATCTGTACTCCAAATCTCAGCGCGCAGATGGAGATGACACCCACTTTGCCGCATTTGTTACAGCAATAATTCTGCTTGGGTAGACGGAGCTCGCCTGATTGCTTCAGACCTCTGTTAAATCGAAGACACGTCTGAAGAGGCAGGCAATGTATCATTTAAAACAACACACAACATCCTATTTAGAACAGATCTTCCTCTCCCCTCCTTTCTGTTTAGTGGGCAACACCTGTGCAGCCATGTGTAAAATACTGTGCTTGAAATTATAAGACTCCAAATAGAATAGCAGTAATTGCAAAGGAGCGAGAGGCATGACATTACATTGATATCAGTTCATTCGTATGGAACATGAGCTGTTCTTGGTAGACATTTGCTGTAAATTACATTTTAATTTAATTTTTTCATCTATCCAAAGATTCATCCATGAGAGAACTTTGACTTAGGAAGATCAACTAAATGCATAAGAAAACTACCAACAAGTCGATATTTTTCCCTGTTTTCCCCACTAATTTACATCTAAGCAAGTCTTTAGGGCACCACAGAGCTGTATAGTCTTCCAGTAATCAGTGTGAAATAGCTTGCTGGTGCATTATTTATTTTATACACATTTTTATAGAATACACAGTAAACCCCCCTTTTATTAGTGTACCATTCATTTTAACTCAGGTTGCCTTTTGCGTATTACATAGTTTTTTCCATTTCCCTTACTGTTTTATTATGTTTGCAATCATTATGAATAGTTCAGGGTTCTGTTGCATCTCTAATGAGTTATCATAATTTTCCTCTAAATATGTCTTTACCTGGCTTTGAGCTTGCTTGGAGCTGTTGTATCCAGTGTACAGGGACTGTACAGCTTTACTTATTCCAAGTTTGTAATGTATATAACCGTTCTAATAAACCGAAGGGATGGATCTTTAATTGATCCATTATAACACAGATATTGATGGATTATAGATCTTATAGAGAGTAAGTTTAGAGAAATTATGCTGTATATACAAATGGGGAATTTTACATGTGACTGTGCATTGGAATTTTTTGTTTGGGCTTTTAAATGTTAAGAAGCATTGCACATACTTTTTTCACAAGACGATTAAGGGTGAACAAAGAAAACTTAATTGAGAAGGGACGTTCTAAGGATGTCATTCACCAGTACTAGTAGGTGGATATTTCCCTGTCCACACATCTGTACCCTTAATTCAGAAGATTTGCTGACAGGATCAGATGCAGATTTGACCCTAGGCCTCAGCAAATTTGCCACATATGGCTTTCTGACAATGCAGCTCAAATCCTACTCCCGCGTAGAACACCTTTTTCCATTAGCATGCTGACTCTGATTCCCCCCAGAATATTTCTTCATAGGCAGTGCAATCTTATTAAGACAGCCATGTCTGTTCATTTCTAGAAGCTTTCAGTAATTCTTATGAACCCAGCTGTTTAATATGGAGCCTTTTTCCCCAGCTCAAACCCCCTTAAAGATCAACAATTTCCCAAGGCACTGGCTCTCATATGCCTTCCATCTTCCGATATTACCATATATGAATACCTTTTCCACCAGAGTGGCTTATTTCCTTAGAAATTTGATTGAAACTACTCAAACAGATTAACAGTTTTCACAGCCATAGCCAGATTCATTGCTTATCAAATGATTGCGTCAACAAATAAGTTGTCTGTAAAACATAGTAAAATACCTATTATTATTTGTTTTTTAATCGTATCCTTTTATTGTGTTACTATGCATGTGTGCATGGTGCAGTCTGATTGCTACTGATATAGTCTGTATGAAATACAATTATTTATCGATCTAAACCTTGTTCCATGTTGTTACATAGTCAAACAATAATTTTATACCAATTAAAATAAGAAGTGGAACTCATTCAAAGTAGTATGCTTTTTATATAATGAATATCTGCTTTCAGTTGTCAAGGGCCCGGGTTTTAAAACATGACTTCAACTTTACAAAGCTGGCTTTTCTTTTTCTTAATGAGATTCTAAGTTCATTTGGTAAATTATTCTCGAAGAGAGAGAGCAGCAAATGATTGTCATATTGTGTCTCAATCCTGTCTGATGGAACAAATGCATTGGATAACATCAGAACCTCATCAAGTTAGGCTTCAAAGTGTATGAAGGAAGCTTCTATGTTTGAACCTTCTTTTCTGACAGAATAAAACAGATTAGACTGCCGGTGCGGATTTTTGCAGATTGCAGAACACAGTATGTTGCCAGATACAGCAGAGAGCTAAAAGATTTTTCAAACCAGAATCCTGTGGTGAAAGGTATTTTTGTAGACAGGGTCAATTCACTAAAAGGTCTACATTTCTACAGCACCATCCCTTTTAAGTCGAGCTTTGTACAATTAGAATAAAAATGAATAAATAAAACACAGCTCAGGCACCCGGTCCTCATGCAAAATGCTCAATCACATGCAAAACAGAAGCAAGGTTCATATTTATGTAATCCAAGGATCTGAATAAATTATTAACCTCTTTTGGCTGATATGATTGTCTGGGAGATGATTGGCAGGGTGGTGGGTTGGTGATTTTTAATCTCTGAATCTGGGTTCTGCCAAACATCTCATCAAGTGTATGATATTGACACCCAGGTGCTCTCTTCATGCTTAAAGCCTGTAGACATTTCATCTTCCACAATGGATGGGTTCTACTGGTATCTGGAGGACAGGCTGCTGCAGGCAAAGGGCAGGAGGGCATCCTTACAGAACAGTTTGAACACATTCTCTGGGATACTATTACAGTACAGTGAAGAAAACCTACAGCACCATTAGAGGAACACAACTTTGCAAGCTATAGGCACACAATGGATTTGGAACAGATATTGCACATTTGTACTGATGTGATACTATGGCAAAGGTCCCATCCCCTCACATTGTGACTGTTTACTCCCCCTCTATTCACTCCTATATCCTGTCCCCCCATCCCTCTCCTCTCTCATGCAGTGTAGGGTTGGAAATACTGTAATTAGGCTTGGATTTCTTTACACGCTGTCTGGCTGATGCCCAAACTGAATTTAACACCAGCAATTACTGCAGAAAACCTTGCTAACAGCCCCCTGGGGAGAAATAATTCAGAATTCAACTGGTGCAAGAGCTGGACAATTCTCTTTTGTTATGTGTATTATGTAAATATGGATGTCTGTATGATATTGGTGCATAATGAGAGTCATGTTTCAGCCTAGTAACAACAGTATCAGCCATACCCGTTCAATTGGCTTTATACCCTTCTTTTGAAATTGGATTTCCAGAATCTCTTTGGTATTTCGCTATTGGTAGGATGTTCCAGATTATGTATTAAATACCTATGGGGGGTAACTATAAGTGATATATAAAACATAACTTAGAAGTATACAGCAACTACAGATTGGTTTGCATGATTTTATTAGTCGTGTCTAATCGGATTATTTATATGTAGACTGTAGAATATAATGTCTGATCTAATGGCTGAAAAATCAATTCCCCACAATCCTCTGATCCCTTGACCAAGTCAATGGTCTCTTTACACCCAGGAGCTCAAGGGCGGATGGTGTAAGGCTCCTGGCCAGTAGGGTCTGCTTTAGATCTGCAGATTTTGCTTCAATAACCCTCTGGAAAGCCAAAGCCAATGCAATGCTCCCTGTAGAATCCCTACAGAAAACTGGCAACATTGTCAGGAAGTGAACCTGCACTCCCCTGACTGTACGACTCATAATGCACACCACCGGGCCATGGCTTTACCATGTGGGGTTTCTTTTGGACAGAATAATTTCTTATGGATGTTTCTATGCATACATGTATGATAAAATTGTAATAAATAAAATGCAGAACATTCAGTCAGAGGTGACCATATGGGCTTTAAATATGAATTTGGTTGGACAATCCAGTTTTAAAATATCCTGGGTGAATTTACAGTTTCAAGGCTTTATAGATTTATAGGCACAAATACTCCTAGGGATCACACGATAGTTACAAAGTATGCATTATTAAAAATGAATACTGGAGCAAAGTAACTCACTCACTTCGAACATCAAAAAGGGATTTTAAGCTATTTACTCTTTAAAGTTTAAGATCAGTAAACTTAAACAAGGATCAATCTCATTACGACTCACCCAAAAAAAAAAAAAGCAAGCATTTTATAATTACCTAAAGGCATGGTGGCTCAAAATATTGACAAGTTGACAACAAGAAGGTGCATTGTGGGTAAATACAGTACTGCTAGTTGCTGTTTCTTCCTTAATTACGCTGAATAACATGTAAAAAGCAATCAAGACCATGAACGTAGGTAGAATTTAAGGAGGCATTTCTAATTTCAACATCAACAGACCTTCATTACAGCTATCATTCCTTACACCATTATGAGCGAAACTACCTTAAAACAAAAGTGTGTTGATATTTTGTTCTGCGAATGCAATTAACCACTAAAGGTTAGGAAACTCATTATAATTAAATGCTGGATTCATTCTTTAGCCTTCCAGGCTGTAATGTAGATACTGCTACTGGTATTCAGGTCAGTCACCAAAATATTAAACCAGCTTGGTATTCAATGAGGAAAAAAGCACTGATAGAATTATAAGATTGAAGTTGTTATTAGAGAGACTGATCCAGAGTTGGTCCAGCCAAAAATATATGTACATTCTCCCACCAATATCGAATGAAAAGAGAACACTTTATACAAACAGCACACAAAATTACAGCATTTGACTATGGAAATTACTGTACGAAGCTAGATATCGGGTGCATACATTTAACTAATTTGAAAAGAGGGTGTCTATCTATTAATCTGGTGTCAATATGTGAAAATATGGTTTATTGTCATAATTAAAGTGTAACCTATAGCACTGATTCGGGCATGGAGCCAGCAATGAACAGATGTATATGTCACAGCTCATGGGATTTTAGTGCACATGTATTGATGTTAGATCAGGTATTACTGATGCGTGCTGATATTGTTATAACATAACATCCATTATTAATTTAAATTTAAATTGATTTTCAATGGTAACGTCGCTTGCAAAACAAAATTAAACATTGTGGCTAAAATCTATGTTTCAGTTTACCTACTTTAATTTGAAATTTCACTCTGATTTTTAATATTTCTCTTAAAGCAAAATACCCTTTGTCATCGCTCAACAAAAATAATGACAATCTTGCAAGACCCACAGGTATTTAAGTGCTATGAATGTAAGAGCGCTGTCATGATAAGATCATAACACTTTTGAAAAAGGTGCTCAATCAAATCTGAGATGGCAGAGATCATGCAATGGAGTCAACAGACTAGATATTATAATTAGTCTCATTCTGCAAGAAAAATATCACCTCTGGTGGTGGCCTGCATGTAGTGCAAGCGTGGATACTGAGGGCCTCCTGGAGGTTACTGGAACATTCCATAAGGATTTGAACAAGTGGAATCAAATGCTCTGAGCAATTCAGCTGTAAAACAATTTCACCCATGGTGTAAGCAGCAATGTGACATTACACAACGCTTCTACTACCAGTGGCAAGACTCGGCAGAAACCTTTAGTGCTATTGGGAAACAGACTGTTCTTAAAACAGAGAATGCAGAAAATGCAACCAGTGATATTGGTGTGAATGCAACACATTTACTCCTGCAGACAAGCACCGTTTTCTGTAGAGCCACAGGGTAGATTAGTACACTTGTTTTTACATGTCTCCCTCCTATCTTGGCAGGTTTCCATGGAAACAAGGTTAGACATGTGCAAACTAATCAGTAATTTGTTCTTGTTTTGTTGTAAACAGTTTCAGATTTCACTAAACACTGTAGGAAACGACCACACTCTGTATTGAAAATGAATAAAAGTATAACCTAACCCCCAGAATTATTAGCAACAAAAAAAAGCACTGTATGACTAGGAGTAATGTAGCAAACCTCACTGATAAATAATTGACACCAGACTACATTTAACAAGCTGCATCCACACACACAGTTATCCACAAAGCTTGAAGCACTATCCATGTCCCTGGTTTACATGCTACAGGAGTACACTCTGCCAGCAAAGCAGCTGGATTTTTTTTGTATTGTTATTAATTTTGTAGCTCTTGGTGATGCAATTAGAAACAACTCATGCTGTGTTAGCGAGCCTACCTCACGCCTTACTGAGACATGTAACCTCCAGTGTTATTTACCCAATAAAAATGCCAGTACATTATATCAGTGTGCAATTAAGTTAATATTTAATTAACTAGCAGGGGAATTTTGCTAGGCAACAAATTGAAATATGGAGCACCTTTTCAGGTACTCAATGTCACTGTACAATATCATATGGCATGATGGACAGGAATTTGTTAATAAAGTGATGTGTTTTTGCTAAAGCTGCCAGCAAGGGCACTGAGGGGAAAAAGCATCAACATTGTTTTATGTGTGTGCGTGTGTGTGCGCGTGCGTGTGCGTGTGTGAGAGCGAATTTGTAAATGTATAAAAATGTATAAATAAATGTAACAGAAGTGCATAAATATTTATATTCTAAAATATGAAATTTACAAAAATCTGTCAATTGGATTGTCCCTTAGATCTTTCAGAAAGCTGCAGTTTAGCCTTCATTGCAGACACAATACAATACAATACAATACAATACAATACAATACAATACAATACAATACAGCACAAACTCCTCCTTCGAACAAAGGCGTTCTCCTTCCTTATATACAGATGGCCACTCCCCAATTAGCATCAATTACCTAATTGGGTAATAGCCACACCTGTGATTGCTGGCAGGGATAGATTTAACCCCATCCCTGCCAACCTTACATTCCCACACACACACACTATTTACAGCACGTCCTACAACCCAATACTATATAAAACCCGAATCTACTTTTTACAAGTCTGCTCCAGTAATTTTGAGCAAGACAGATCTGACAAATGACCCCTATTTAGTATGGTTATGTCACACGGCAGTTTACAAATATCTTCATGTGATTTATCATAATTTCCCAAGTTTTCTTTTCTTTTTTTACCATAAATTTGTTTGAATTACCTTGCTGTTTTGTCCCTTATCGTGTTTCCGCCATGTGTTTACCATTTTGTGGACTACATTTTTTATACTTGGATTAAAGAACAGTAAATCATTGAGGTCATAAGGACCTGTCGCTTTTACTTCCTAAACTCTTTTTAACACCTTTCAAATAGTGCCTTCCAGGTTGCTTGTAGTGGTTTTATATCCTAGTTCTATTACAGCTGTTTCAATCTATTCACCCAGTTGCATAGCAGAAAAATAAACAGCACTCCAGTGCACCATGCTGGGGTTCTCGTAGATAAAGCTCATCCAGGCAATACCTATTACAAGACTTGTACAACTGAATCTCTTTTAACGTATGATTAATAAAGAAGCAAATTCCTTTGACAAACAAATGACACCACAGTAGTGCAACACATGAATTACAATGTAATCACTCAGCACTGTACAGTAAACCATTAAATAATATATAATAATATACATCCTACATACTGTAATATTGTAACATAAATCACAAAAGCAAGGCTTTTACTCAGGAACTGCTATTAAACATAGAATTTTGCTGTATGTTCTATACAGGGGATGTCATCTGTACCCAGCATGACGTGATTTTGAGAAATCCTTACATTTTATTAGGGAATTTACTTATAGTGATTTTTCAATTCTGAAAAGAAAAATAACCTAATAATAATCCTACCTGTGCATAAGTTGGTTTTCTAAAAGATCTAAAACCATAGCATAGAGAATCAGGCACATTTTCAGCTTAAGCTTTTTACAGTTTCATCTGCCTTATTTTCTCTGATGTTGCGTTCCAGCAGACTGTCATTTTTTTACATAGTTTAATACTTTGAACATGAAATCCATAAAACGTGTCATATGACATCTTAAGAGCTACATTGCTCCACAGTGATTTACAGAAATTATAACATTAACACTTACACCATTATAACCACATAATCTAAAACATCATTCTAAATCATCAAGCCATCAAAGCATATTGAGTACACCAAGGCAAGGATTTAGAGCGGTGAACCAACAGTAACAAGAACTCTACATCTGCAGAGCATTCTCGCTGCCCTCTATAGGTTAAATATTTATGTCTCCTCTTCCCTGCTCTGCCATCTCAGTTCATGTTTGGAAGTCCTGGAATTCACCGTCATCCTGTCAATGCTGGACAGCTAGATGACCTGGTTTTCAGTGGCTGGTGTTGTGTGCCATATCCTATTCAGACTGCTGATCACTGGTTTTATACATATACAGGTTTATTTAAAAAAAAATCACAGTAATAGGGTTTATTAAAAAAAATGAACATGTTAGTGTATAGAATGATTTGACATTGTGCTATGCTGTTGATATTTCGTTCCTTCTTGATGGGCTTCTGGTAAATTACTGACTAGAGAGATCATGTTCTGGCTTTCATCTTTCCTTCAAAGTGAGAGGACAGTAGTATTTTGCCTGAAAAATCGTGTATTGTGTGGTGCATTGTGAGTTACTTTTAAACATTATTTTAATGCAGAATTCACCAGATGAACCCTGAAAGCTTATATGGTGGCCTTGGGAAGGCATTAGACTTTATAAAAGCTTACTGCATTAAATATTTGCCCTTATTGGTTCAAGAACTGCGATTAGAACCTGAATGTCTTGAAACGTCAGTTATTTTTGTGAAAAAAAGAACAAAAAAGAGAAGGAAATTGCAATAAAAGCAGAATAGTTCAACCTTGTCTGAAAAAAAAAAACACCTCGTAACTTAATCAGAGTTATGGGAAAAAAAATTAATAAAATGATTAGGATATGAGATCAGACAGCTGCTGACCTGCAATATAAACAGACCACCGACAAGCTCAATCGCAAAGGTTGAAGGCAGCATTCAGCCTGCCATCTGTGTTCCTTTATTAGAAAAAGCATTAGAACTCAGCTCCAGTGAGCAGCGACGCAGTGCCAGCCAGTTTATTGATGTTATTTGACTTGATTTGGGGAATGGCAGAGTAAAGCGTGTTTGGAGGAGTTGTGATATTGAAAATATAATCATAAGACATGTGGCAGAGCATCGTGAGTTCACAATAATACAGCAGTATACTCCCAACTCGACCGACACATGCAGTAATTGGCCGGTGTGCTAGACTGTCAGAGGCACAGTTCTTTTTAAATTGAGGCAAGGCTAGAAATCAGTCAACAGTCATGTAATAGCCCTGCATAAAATTTAAGAGAGCCAGATACTGTGGCTTTTATTATGCTGCTCCTATTTCTAAATCCTTTGCAAAAGTGTCAACCATACCATCACCTCGACCATGGACCACTGTCTCTATGAGGCATACTTATTCCAAAAGCATACAGTATTTGTGAATTTACCTTTCATCTAATGTAGTTGTTGAGAGATATTTCGCTCTTGATTATGTCCAACACACCATAAAAGGCATTTTTTAATGTTGTAACTTTCTCATTTTCTCCCATTCCCAAGGTAACATGATCTAATGATGTCCCCACTGATGCTGGCAGAGTCTTCCCTGTTGTTAAAAAACTTCCTTTAAACCCCAACAGCATTGAAACAAAAAAAAATAAATAAAAAAAGCTCTTAACTTGTGATCAACATGAAGAACACCAGGTACAGCACAAATGTGTCCAGCATTCTCCAGATACTGGTATTCCACATCCTTGTGCAAATCTCACTGCCGACATCCAGCTACAACACAGGCAGCAAGCGGGAGATCACCGTGGAAGGGGACTTGATGATCGGAGGACTGTTCCCCGTTCACGAGAAAGGCGAGGGGACAGAGGACTGCGGAAAAATTAACGAGCAACGAGGGATTCAGAGATTAGAGGCCATGCTCCTAGCTTTGGATGAGATCAACAAAGATGAGAAACTCCTGCCAGGCCTCAAGCTTGGAGCGCACATCCTCGACACCTGCTCCAAGGACACATATGCCCTGGAACAATCCCTGGAGTTTGTACGGGCTTCCATGACCAAAGTGGACGAGACAGAGTATATCTGTCCTGACGGATCCTATGCTATCCATGATGACTTTCCCTTGGCTATCTCGGGAGTCATTGGTGGATCTTACAGTGACGTCTCCATTCAGGTAATTATTACAGAGCTTTTTAATGTATTATTATTTATAACTAAATAGATCAGGCATGCACACTCTGAATGCTACTATGTAAATTATATTACATATAATTATGAAGAATATGATAATTGTGTCTTTCTAATGTTCACACAGGGTTTTAACTAATAGTTGATCAGTTTTTTTTAAACCATCTAATATCTAACAGAATGCCATATGGAACGTTTTGAGAGCGGGTTGTAATCATTTAAGGTAAGCAGCATGATCTGTGCTACAAAGTTACAGCTTTGAAGCTCATGACGATTACAATGTGGAAGATAATATGAAAGAATATCAAGTGACAGCAGAAACTGATGAAACTAGAAAGCATTTTGAAAATAAAAGCATGCTTCTAATTAAAAATACAGTTTTCTAATTGGTCCCATGTGGCTCATTATGTGGTTGTCTCCACATCAATTTGCAGCTAATCAAACACTTGAAATCCAGCTACTGTACCTAGCCTGTAAATGCCAGAACTTCAGAAACTTACTGACACTCACTATAAAACACACAGGGCATGGGTACAGATCATTATGCACTAATTTAAAACGTTTTTTTTTTTTCAAGCATAGATTAACACTTTTGGTACACATAACAAGAAAACTGGTACGGCACTTTTCTTGACATGAATTGTCTATATCTAGCCTTGAGTTTAAATAAGTGAGAATCAGGAGTCGTACAACCCTTTGAATAACAGTTATTGACCATTCTGTGAACCCATCGAGGCAAGTCTCCTTAGTTTCTGGTGCTAATGTGCCCCCAACTAAAGATTTTGAAAAAACAGTGACCCACTGAGGAACCAAACAGAGAATCTGCAATATATCAAGTAACTACAGTTAAAAATCAATCATATTTGTATCAGCAGGGAAGGTATGAAGGATTGTGGGTAAAAGCACTTTCTCAGTAAGGTAAAGGTTTCTTACCTTTTGTGTTCAGATGGTGTAACTGCACTGTTTTTTAATGTTCAATGTTTCGCTCAAAGGAAAAGTCAGAACTTGAGTGTTTAATCTTCTTTGGAGCACAGTTTTTTTCTCGTTTCAGTTTGATGTGTGGTTTTATTATCTTGTACCCACCGAGTGGCTTAGGGGTTAGCTTTGGGAGGTCATATCTTCCACTTAGATCTCAGGTGTACTCATCCAAGAAATACATCTTATGAGAATACCTTTAAAGCCAAGCTGTGTAGCTGTCCAAAAGCATATCACCTAGTAATGCCTAAGCTGTTAAAATGTACTTAAGCAGGATATAGGCCTTGTCCTGTAATACTAGCACTGGGTACTACTATTAACATCTTAATATTACTGCTTATGCACTGAATATTTGTCTTGGATACACTGAAGTTCTGGTCAAAAACATCGGTAACGCTTCATATTGCGTGGCATAAATTAATATTAAATAGATATGCAATTACATATTAAATTAATGTTAAATTAATATTTAATTGATATGCAATTGATATTAAATGTAGGTTCAATTATTCCTTGTTACTTTCCATTAAAATATAAATCAGATTAACTGTATTTTCAACTAAAAGTAAACGATGGGAAATAATTACACATTTTCAAGGGTAACAAAACGTAATATAAATGGATGTGATATGCAATTACATTTTCGATCGACATTTGGTTAACATTTAGCAAGAACCCAGCTATTATTAAATATTAATTTAACGGTAATTTAATATGCAATTGCATATCTATTTAATATTAATTTATGCCACACAATATAAAGCGTTACCAAAATATTTTACCTGTGTCTTGTCCCTTGCTAATTCCACAAAAAAAGTGGTCTTTTTTAATTACAAAGAAATAATATAAATCATTATTAACTCTTGTCTGGTTATTTAGTTGTAGCTAATGTATCCTGCTACCACACTACACATTCACTTCATGCACAACAGATATTAGGCGCCCAATCCAATTAGGAGAAGAAGGGGGTATAATTCCTTCTGCACAGAAAGTGGATTTATAGTGTGGTGGCAGGAAAAAAATGTCATCACCCAGGTCAAAGTGAAAATAAAGTGTGAAACACTTTTAAATGTGCAGCGTGGGCAAGTGCCTTTTGTGAAAATGCCATCTCTTTTCATTATTGTTTGAAGAAAGGCCCCCAGTGACCAGTGCCTTCTTAAGCTTCTTTGTACTTGTTCACACTGCAGCTTTATCTGGGATTAGTAAGGCTGGTGATATCAAGCACTTTTAATATTTATTACAGCAGGGTCAGTGGTGAAGCCAGAGGAGCACGTCAGTGAGGATAGAGCTTTTTCAGAAGACTACTTTCCACTGGTTTTTAATTGCCTATTAAAAAGACATTATTATTAAAAAGCTGTCAGTTATGCAAACAGCATTGCTTTTTTGGAACATGGTGTTTGACTGGTGTTTGACTGTTTAAGGATGGAAAACAATGGATCAGCAACAATAAAGTTGCACTTGCTAGTGTTTTGAAAGTCATTTTTCCTACCGTCTTTTTTTAACTTTTCCCTCATGTCCTCCAGTCTTTTTTGGTTTGAAATGTTTTGGAGATTTCATCATAAGATCCTTTTTTGTAATAAGTTGGATGCTGACCCCTTCATACTCTGAGGTGGGGATGAGTTATGATAAGGTTTACTGTAAATGAATGTGAGCATTTCTCTATAACAAAGATAGTTAGTTTCAATGCATTTAATCGCTCTGGCATGCATACACGATTTCTAGCCTTGCTATTTTAGTTACACGGTTCTTCAATAAAGCAATCAAGGTTTGGGGAAGACTTTACCTTTAACATTCTTTTGGCCACATGGTGTTATTGTTTTTATTTGAAAATATAAATTTAAACAATACATATTAGCCGTAATTGTATTTTTTTCTTATGGAGTGACTATTTAAAAATCATACTGAAAAACATTTCAAAGGACATGGTTTTCTTTTAGACGGATGTCAGGGGATGTTTCCTGCTTTAATCTTTGCACATCGTTTCAACATTTAAATGATTCAAAAACACAGTTTGTGTTACGTGAACCATGACATTCAGTCTGTGCTCTGTCTTTAAAAAATTTAAGTTTTGGGATCACAAGTGTAATACGTATTTTATAGACAAAAATCTTTGATATAAACTACAAAGCATTTCAGATCCAGAAAATCACACTTGTGTAATCATAAAAAAAAAAGAATGATTACATGCTTTCCTGATTTATTAATATTATGAACATTAACATTTTATACGTTTATGGTTTACCCTTATGATTTCAGCAATTCAATAATTAAGATTGACTGAAAACAAAAACAAAATTCTGTTATACATAATTGAACTAATACTAATAAAGAAAGGATTGGTCATACCCCCATCTCTGTTTTATATAATTCTTATGAAATGGTAAATTGGCACAGTCTAAAAACCAAGCACCAGGTATTTCATTAACAATATTGTGCTTTAATTATTCTGTTAAACTACATTTTAATTAAAACCTCACACCCAATTCAGCACTCTTCTATGCTCACAGTTTATGAATATGGTCTCATGAGGCTTGGTGACACATTCTATTAATACAGCAGACTTTCATTTCTGGAAGCTGGGTTTGAATGAGTTTAAAATCAGAGTTAAGAGTATGACCCACTCTGATCGTCATTTGGACTCTGGTGTCATTTACTACCACCTGTATAGAAAAGAGATTTAAATGTTCCTAGCAGTAGCTGGTTTCTTGGCATGCAGATTTCTACAATGTCGGCCAGTACATCCATTACAAAAGTTATGAATAGAGGCACAGAAATGGTTTAGGAGACTTGCACAAAGTGCGGTCTTGGTGCTCAGGAAACTTAATGGGGGTAAAGACCCTAGCTGCTGTTGTCTTGGGGTGCTCTAGTTTGCAATGAATAATCTTTTTCTGGGGTGGAGGGCGTTTTATAAATAAATGGGTCTATAATGATCTCTTAATGGTTTTTAGTAATAAATAATACCTCTGAGTTGGGAAGGCGCTTATCATCGTAATAATGTTGAACACAGACCCAAACAGCTAAGTCTCTAAAGTGTTTATACTTTTTTTTCGTACAATCCTTTATTTCTTCTTTGGTTGCACGGTGCAGACACTATATGCAAAAGCAGGGTTGGACCTGTCGCTCGAAACAGTAAGAGGTGTGGGAAAGACAGCTGTGTGTCATAGAGGTTCAGAATCCCTTTACTATGCAAATAGGGTTCGATGTGACTGAAAACGTCCACAGCAGTTTAGAAAAAAAAAGAGCGGAATGAATGAAGTCTTGTGGGGTTTGAGCACACTTCACAGGAAGTAGGAAGAGACTCTCTTGAGCACACTTCAAAAAGATGCTGCTTATTATGCAGTATTTAAACTCCTTCTGAACTTGTTATTATAAGCTGAAAGTTTTAGCACATTACGAACAGCATGGCGCTGTTACTAATTAATGAAGCAGAATGTCATTTTAAGGTGAACCACACTCATTAAAAAATAAATGATGCATTTAAATGCAGTTACAACATATGCAGAGATCTGCATAAGTACTGCCTACCCGTCAATAAGACGGTCCGCTTTCTTACAATTAGATTGATTTACACTGGTCTTTCATTGTCTCCATACTTTATATATATTTCCAGTGTATGATACAATACATTGCTCCTAAGACATTCTAAGGAATAAGCATTAGACCGATGCACATACTTAACCCACTGGGACCTACAGATGGACTTTTCATGTTAAAAAAAGCTCTGTCCCCATAGAGTTGGCATCAAAACAATGACAATGCTCAAATAATTATAATTAGGGGTGTGCAAGATCCCGAGTCTAACCATACTGAAGATTTGCAAAGTATTTGAACTTAAATAAATGTGAAAGTCAGAGATTGAGGAATTTAATATGGAAAGTGCACCTCAAAAAAAAAAAAAAGGCTTTTTACTGGAATAATAAGTCATATAACATAGCCATACCATTTTACAGCAGTATCTTAATACAAGTAGGGAAAGGACCCTTTTGATATAGGTTTATCTCCTAAAGCACTGTTTCACAGACAGCTTTTAGACGGTAACTTTGGAGTGAGGGTATCCATTAAAGACTAGAACTGAAATATTAATTTAAAAAAGAACTGAGGAAACATACATTGCTGCTGTGATGTATGTAGAAAGCAGAAACCCTGTAGAGATACTGGCTTATAAAAGGGCTTTCCCTTGCCCCACGTTTATTTTCCATTTACAGTCGCCAGTCCGAGGCTTTATGATCTCTAATGTTACAAATTGTACTGTACTGTAAATATATGCTATAAAACTGGGAGAAAAACACACACCCTACTCGTAACTATCTCACAAATAATATTTGTAATGTTTATAACATTTCTCTTCTTTATTGTAATAAAATCAAATAAAAAATAGAAGCATGTGAAAATAGAAATATGCTCCTTTAATTTATATACACTGCTATTTGCATTATTAAACTACTAGGTTTTACTGTATTGAAGCAGTTTAGTATGAGAAGGGCTTTAGTATTGTGGGCTTCACATGTTTTCACATCACATCACATTACAAATTCAGTGAGAATTGTAATTTATTTCTGGTAAAACATACATTTTCTCCCCCTTCAAAATGCCTTCATTTGCCTAATTAGATATTGAGTGTCACCATGAAAGGTGTTGCATGACTGCAGCGTTCGCCATGTAGAATTTCAATATCTCACTGACCTGTCTGTTTCCTATCTGATTCATTATGACTCATTTTTTAATAACAGGTCACACTACTGACACCCAAAGACAGCGTCATACTGAGATCTAAATGTGTAGATCTGTTAATTGGAAGAAAACATGTTCTGCTTCAGGACAAATAATATGAAACTAAATTAAAATATCACTTGTCTTTAAAATGGCATGCTGTTTGAGGTCAAAGATTGTCTCTTGGTGAGAAATGAAAAGGAGAGGACGCATTAAAACAAACGGAGATGCATGCATGGAAATCTATGAGATCTATTTCGGCATGGTCAGCCACAGGTACTAACCACTGTAGGGTGTTTATAGCCCTACTGCCAATTTCCATTTGTGACACTCTTATTTCTTCAAAGTGAAGATTATTTTACCCTTATTTTGGTTTTTTTTTACCCAATTTAGAATAGCTGATTACTATATGTTATCAGGAAAATTAAAAGTCAGTGGGCATCCTCCAATCCCACAACCAAGCCAATTGCCTTTTTACCCCCAGGAGCTCAAGAGCGGATTTTGACTGGATGACAAAGACCATCCCTTCAGGGGTCCACTTGAGCTCATTGGGAGCTTGTGGAGGTTGTGATTTAGCATTGATTTCATGAATGTTTTATTAATCTAGAATTCTTAATTAGAAGTCTTTTTGATGTAGATTGACAAAGGATCAGGTTGTAAATCTGTAGCTCAATAGCATATTTAGCCTGGAGGGTCATCACGGCAATCATATAAATGAACTGTTGTGAAAATTGTTGCTAAAGGGATAAGACAACATGTGGGGTTTTGCAACTGACTGCTGCTTTTGGCACCGCGGCTAATTACACAAAGGTAGCTGCTTGTAAAACAAGGAACGAAATCAATAGATTTTGTTGTGGTCAAAGCTGATTGTACTGACAGACGTTGATGACTTTATGGAGATTACACTGTACGTACAACAAAGGGTAGGCAGTCACTGTAATCTACTTTTTCCATTTGGGTCGTGCTTAATTGACTTTCTATGTCCAGAGAAAAGAGTGTTTTAAGAGCTACCAAGTGCACCTGCGCTGAATTCTGTTCTCTACACATTTCTTGTATTCTGTACAAGGCCCTTTCAGTTTTTACTGATTTTTAGCTATTTTTTCATAATGCTATAGTACTGATAGCTGTCAACTTCACATGATCTTTCACACAGCAAATAAAAGTAGATACTGTAAGCTGCTTTGTGTCTTCCACCCAATATATATATATATATTTTTTAATTTAGTAGTCGCCAATTGATTTTACCCTGTTTTTCTCCCATGTCCTCCAAAACGTGTGCCGTCAGCCGACCGCTTCTTTTCACTCTGCAGGCCCGCCATGCAGCCAACCCAGAGCTACAGTGTCGGAGGACAACGCAGCTCTGGGCAGCTTACAAGCAAGACTGCAGACGCCTGGCCAGTCTACAGGGGTTGCTGGTGCGCGGTGAACCGAGGACACCCTGGCCAACCTAAGCCCTCCCCTCCAGGCAGTTCCCGGCCAATTGTGCGCCACCCCCTGGGAACTGCCACCCAAGGTCGGCAGTGGAATAGCCTGGATCCGAACTGGCGACCTCAAGGCTATAGGGTGCGCCCCTCCACCCACTATTAACCCTTTTTTTGTTGGGAAGACTGGTAAATTAATTATTTGCACTGATTTGTCACATGTTCTTAAGTAATCATTGCTGCAAGACAATTACAAAAATGTTAGATTGGTCTGACCACTTCACACATTTTTTTTTTATGATTGCTGCACTTGTTATACAGATGAGGTGTTGATTTCCTAAGCACTTTCATCTTTTTGTGATGTAGAATTGCCAAAATGTTTTGCTCCTCTGGTTTATCCTGTTTTTCTATAATTTTATATATTAAAAAATATATATTTTTTCTTTTAATTATGTGTTTTTTCCTTTATTCTTTTTATTTAAGAATAATTCAACCATGTGAGGTACAAGGTAAGATATTTATAAAGAATATATGGAAAGTAAACAAACTAGACAAATATTTTAATATGAATGTTCCAAATTATTACTGCATTAATTGTTCAGTATTAAAAGCAACAACATTCCTTTTAATCAAAACCAGTCATAGTATCTATAGCGTTAATCTCAAGTGGAGACCCCTTTCCAAATAGTAACATGACTTCCATCTCTCTCTTTCTTTCTGTCATTGTTGGGTCAGGTGGCAAACCTTTTGAGACTCTTTCAAATCCCCCAGATCAGCTACGCTTCCACCAGTGCCAAGCTGAGCGACAAGACCCGCTATGACTACTTTGCCCGCACTGTGCCGCCGGACTTCTACCAGGCCAAAGCAATGGCAGAGATCTTGCGTTTCTACAACTGGACCTATGTGTCCACTGTGGCTTCAGAGGGGGACTATGGCGAAACTGGCATTGAGGCCTTTGAGCAGGAGGCCCGGGCACGCCAGATCTGTATCGCCACTTCTGCCAAAGTGGGTCGCTCCATGAACCGGAAGAGCTATGAGACGGTCATCAAATCCCTGCAGCAGAAGCCCAACGCCCGGGTGGTTATCCTTTTCACCCGCAGCGAGGATGCCAGGGAGCTACTAGCAGCTGCCATGCTCATGAACGTGTCCTTCATTTGGGTGGCAAGCGATGGCTGGGGGGCGCAGGAGAGTGTGGTGAGGGGTAGCGAGCTAGTGGCAGACCGGGCCTTTACTATCGAGCTGGCTTCGTATCCCATCAAGAATTTTGCTGACTACTTTACCAGGCTGGATCCCTACAACAATACCCGCAATCCCTGGTTCAGGGAGTTCTGGGAGCACCGCTTTCAGTGCAGCCTGCAGGATCTGGCTTGCGGCCAGCGCTCACTCATGGACGGCAAGTTCGAACAGGAGTCCAAGATCATGTTTGTGGTCAACGCCATTTACGCCATGGCTCACGCTCTGCACAACATGCGCCAAGCCCTCTGCCCCAACTCCACCAAGATCTGCGATGCCATGAAGCCCATAAATGGGAAGAGGTTTTACAAGGAATTCATTCTGAAAACAAAATTTGATGGTAAGTTGTGGGCTACAGAATACGACAGTATCCTTGAAGTAAATATAGCTTTTTCCAATAACGTATTAGATCTATAATACCAGGCTTTTATATTATCCACAATCTCTGTTAAGCAATCCCAGATAAAGGGTTTATATATCTAGACTCTTAGAGAGCCTTATTGTAAGAATGGAGCCATATTAGACAAAGTCAGTGGTTGTTCCAGGTATTAGTACAGTAAATGCTCAGATCTTTTCAATCCCGACCAACGCTGTGTGGTTTAAGGGCTGAGAAAAAGGGATATTCTGTTTGAGCCTTCAATGGAAGCTTTGACAAAACAATCCCAAGACATAGTTTCAATAGCAGGAGGATATCTCGACTGACTAACAGGAGAAAATCCTAAAACTCTTTGCTTTAAGTCATTTCCGCAGTGAGAACATTTTAAGGCACTACAGAAGGGACACAGATTAGTTTCAGCCTATTTCTGAAGATAGATAATCCTGTGTGCTGAGAGGGGCTACTCTAGTGAAGGATTGTCGGGCAGAGACGTGCAATAATTGACTATTGTGGCTTATATTGCTTCCCCTTTAAAGTTATTAACTTTGATTCCAATTGGATTTTTTTTTTACTTTGTCCTAAGCACCACCTCATAACACAAAACTGTAATTGCTTTATCCCTTAAGTCAAAGATTAATTCTGCACACCCAAGGTGCACTCATTTATAGCCCAAAGAGCAAGCAATAGTCTACATTTTTAAACAGTTCTGTGTGTTGCTCAAAATTAAAGTAAGAATTTATTTTAATCATGTACTTTTCCTGTGTTCTCCTGTGGGAGTAGCCTGGTAAAGTTATGTGTGAGTTGTCAAATGGTAATGAAACCGGCCATTATTCTGAAATGAATACCCAGAGATGTAAATATTTCAAATGAAAACAAGAGATCAAATGTAGCCATTTTGTTCCAGAGCTACTGTTGGAGTTAAAGGAGGAAACAAAACCTCACAAGGTAGCATATATTACTGAACTTGCATTTTCAGCTACGCAAAACAATAGCAATCCATCAGGCAATCCACAACACACTGTAGTCATATTGTGTTGTATTACAGTACAGTATGAACTGTAGAAGGTTTGGGATGCTAAACTAACTTAAAGTATGCCATGTTTTCTATAAAGCAGCACCTGTTCATTGCTGTAGTAATATATTGTTATTTTAAATGAAAATCACAGTGCAATTGGGATTCCATTCCACCATCAGTACAATGCTCTAATAGTATGCTTTGCATGTTAATGTCAAATTTATGTTAAATAGAAACACATTTCAGTGCTTAACTCTTTCTCTCTTAAAAGCTGTTTTCGTGCAGAGTCCCCTGATTATGGCATAATTACATGATTCCAGACACCAGGAAATCATGCAGGCAATTCCCTCAATACTGCCCTAAATCCCCCTTGCTTTGACATCTGCCAGAATGTGCTGTGAGTATGAGTGTGTCTCACTTCTTTAAGAAAAAGCTATTGCTTAAATGACTCCCCTTTTGTGTTTTCTAGCTCCATTCCGTCCAGCAGACACTGAAAACATTGTACTCTTTGACGCCTTTGGCGACAGTATCGGCCGCTACAACATCTTCAACTTCCACAAAGTGGACGGCAGGTATGTCTACGAAAAAGTAGGCTACTGGGCACAAGGCCTGACCCTGAACACCAGCCACATTCCCTGGGCCAGCCACACAACCCCCACCTCTCAGTGCAGTGACCCCTGCAAGAAGAATGAAGTGAAAAGCATGCAGCCAGGCGATGTCTGCTGCTGGCTCTGCATCCCTTGCCAACCCTACCAGTTCCTGGTGGATGAGTTTACCTGTATGGACTGTGGCTTTGGTCGCTGGCCAACGGAAAACCTCACTAGCTGTTACAACCTACCTGAAGAGTACATTCACTTTGAAGATGCTTGGGCTATTGGCCCTGTGGCCATCTCCTGCCTGGGCTTCATATGCACCCTCTTTGTGATCGCTGTCTTCCTGAAAAACAATGACACCCCCGTCGTGAAGGCCTCGGGAAGGGAGCTTTGCTATATCCTGCTGTTGGGTGTCATGATGTGCTACAGCATGACCTTCATCTTCATCGCCAAGCCTTCATCTGTCGTCTGCACCCTCCGTCGTTTAGGCTTGGGCACTTCCTTTGCCGTGTGCTACTCAGCCCTACTTACCAAGACCAACCGGATCGCCAGAATCTTCAATGGCGTCAAAGATGGAGCACAGCGGCCCAGGTTTATCAGCCCCGCCTCCCAGGTAGTTATCTGCATGGCGCTCATCTCCTGCCAGCTCATCGTGGTCATTGTGTGGCTGCTCGTGGAGACGCCTGGCGTCCGCAAGGAGGTGGCTCCAGACAAGCGAGACGTGGTGACCCTGAAGTGCAACAACAAGGACACCAGCATGCTCATGTCCCTGACCTACAACATGATCCTCATCATTCTATGCACCGTCTATGCCTTCAAGACCAGGAAGTGCCCTGAAAACTTCAATGAGGCAAAGTTCATTGGCTTCACCATGTACACCACCTGCATCATCTGGCTGGCTTTCCAACCTATTTTCTATGTCACTTCAAGTGATTACAGGGTAAGTGAATGCAGAAAGCCATCATAATCTGATATTATGACCTTATATAGTGTATATAGTGCCTGTGTATTTATTTTTTATAATACATGGTTATAGAATAAAAAAGCAAATTGCGCAAATGATACATTTTTGTTTTTGAAAAGCTAATTGCAGAGAATATCTGAGATCAGATGCTCAATGCTTTTTACTATTTTTTATGAAAGGAAAAAACACCAATTACAATTAAAAAATGTATATTAAACAATTCAAGGCTACTTACTTTACAGGGTGTGTACTTACTATCTGAGAAAAAACATAATAGCTGGATGTTAGCATAGCTGGATGTTAAGCCTTATTTTTTTTTTCTTCATAGAAACAGTTTGCAAGGTCAGTTCAAGATTGAACTTGTGATTCGCTAGGGTGTTGTCATAAATGAAGGATTAGAAATTTTGAGACAAACCCCAAGGGTCAAGATTGCAGCTTGCAATCAGTTGCAGTTTTCAGCTCATCTTAGTCAAAGGTTTCCTTGTAAGACTAAGTGAAAAGTCAAAACACAGTAGAAATTTGCCCCAGCAAAGATGAAATTTGAACCTAGCCTAGAGACTCACAAACCACAAGGGACAGGGCTTAGGCAGAGGTTGACTATTATCAGGGAAGGGGAAGCTCAAATGACGGAGTACACTATTGCACAGCCCCTCCAGGTTAATAAAAATGTTTTTTTAATGCTAATTTAAATTATAAATACAATTATGTCTATGTTTTTACTGGATGCAGTTGTACAGTGGGACGCCTAATAACTATACTAATTGGGACCGACCGTCTTGCGTTTGTGAAAACATGTTACCCTCTCAAATACGGCCGGCATTCAACTAAAGTCCCTATATATATATATATATATATATATATATATATATATATATATTGTGAGACAGCAGGGAGGGGGTTAAAACCTCTCTGCAGGAAAAACATGTGCGGAAGGCACACTTTTGTGTTGTTTAATTGTTTTATTGATTGATCATTACCTGCACCTGGCTACTATTGAAAATTGGAGCCAGGTGCAGGGTTTATAAGGAGAACAGTCAGTCTGCTCTAGGCTGCTGAGTAGAAGGAGGCAGGAGAGGTGCTCTGTCTCCGAGTAGCCAGAGAAGAAGTAAGTGCGGTGTGACACCAGTGTGTTTTTGTAAGGACGGGAAAACAGCTTAGCTGTCCCGTATTAGGAAGGGTGTTCCTGGAAGTTGAGTTAGTGCTCCAAGAGGAGCTAGGTGTTGTTTTGTGTTTGTTTCATTTTGTTTATTAAAAATAGCGCACTAGCGCTTAAAACTCCATTTCATTGTTCTGGGTCGTATTTTTAAAGGGGCACGAACCCGAGTAAGTTGTGCTTTGTCACAATATATATATATATATTGTTTAGCTCCTTGTTGCAAAAGCACTCAGGCAATCAATTTGGTGGATTAAAAACATGAAAAGAAAAAAATAATTTAAGTTTCCTTAGTTGAATTTAAGTCGTCCAGTTATGAAAGCCACTGTATCAGTAGTGAAAACAGACAAATCATGTTGAAAAAAACAAGGGGTTCTTTTCTGGTTTCTCCTCTAGATTCTTATTTAACGCAGAGGGCTGCTTGTCTTTTGTTCTAAACCAGCATTTTCTTGTTTTATATATATAGGCCATTATCCCTCTCCAGCTTTATTCAGTTAGATATTTATTTATTTTTTATACTGAGACAATCTTATTTATATGAACCATGTAGTTTTCAATGGGGTTGGAGGTCTACATATGGAACATGTTTATACAGCTGCTGTTTTGTTCTTGTTTTATGTGCTCCTAAGCTACATTTTTGTACTCCATTGGAGTTCCAGCTATGTGGTCTGTTTGTATAACAATTATGGCTTCACTTTGGGAACCAATGTCATGTTCTGATCCAGTTGGGATGTGAGGTTATATGAGCGTTCTGTTTTTAACCAAGACACCCCAGAGATAAAGCTTTGCATAGCAGAGGGTATTTTCTTTAGCATTCTGTAATGGGTATTGATGGAGAAATTCAACAAACACGACACCACTACAGGTTTTAAATACTGTTCAGGATTTAAAACCAGCCATGGCATTTTGTGACACCTCCAGAGATAGATGAGAATTTGGTTTTAATTTGATCTTCTTGAATTACTTGCTGAAGGGTTGATTAAGGGTCTTAGTTGAGCCAGCACAGTAGAGTCTCAGCAAACTAATAAACCTGTCAGTGATCACTTGTACTGTAGTATAACATTATCACAGTGTGCCTCGATTGCCTTTGTCAGTGTTTATTCATACTGATGATGGACATTTTGGTGCTATTGTGTTTTGTTTAATGTTTACTACTAGTTATTACGGATTGTCTAGTTAATATTATTGGGGTCCCGATGTGTTGTACTTGCTGAGGACTATAGGGTCTCATTCAAAATGTTGACCCTTATTCTCTGATTGTCTGTGTGTCAACCTCATCATGATGAACACGATAACTGCCTTGAATTGTCCCCCACTTCAAATATTGATTTAAAACTATCAAATTATTAGCTAACTGGATGCAAGGTGTTTTACTGTTTGAAAGGGTTAACCCTGTGAAGAGGGTTGATAAATGGCAGTAGGTGTCACATAGAACTACAGGCCTTCTTTATCTCCACCTGATTTTAATACATTCTTTTCTTTTCCTTTCCCTCTCCCTGCAGGTTCAGACCACCACTATGTGTATCTCGGTCAGTCTGAGCGGTACGGTGGTTTTGGGGTGCATGTTTGTTCCGAAGACGCATATCATCCTGTTTCAGCCCCAGAAGAATGTTGCAAGTCATCGCGTGGCAGTAAACCGATTTAGTGTAACCGGCCCAGGCTCCAGCTATTCTCACGGTTAGCCAAGAATGTGCATCTTTATTCCCTGAGCAAAGGAAAAACAAACAATTTCACTGGTACTTCCAAACTGGCTAAATTTATCCTGAGTTAAAAAAAACAATGATTAATGACTAATAAATGGATCCCATCATTTCTTTAAATTAGTTCAGGTACTGAGGAGATTATAAAGCAATTGAACTGTGTGATGATGCCTGTGTTTTTAATAAGATTGTATTTAAGCGATTACCATGTATATGTCTAAAAACGACTTTGTGAGCTAATACATTCTGAGCCAACACAAATGATAACTATCCATTATTTTAATTGCATAGTACAGCAGCAGGTGCCTTCGTTAACTTAACCAAAGGCAGCAAAGCTACCGTATTAAAAGTAATGTCATGTCTTGATTGATATTTGACCTTTCTATTTCAAGACAAATGCTCCCCTCTCACCATTATAGGTGTCTTTAAATTGCAATCATTCACTCTTAATTCATTCAGTGTTGGCAGGTAATTTTCTTCAAATTCCATTTTTGTGAAACAGTGGTATAATTAAGTTCATCACTCATCTTTGTTTTGCTCAGTTGTCCGACGGAACCCAAGTGACGTGAAAAGATTTCTAAATATCAAAACCTAGAACAGTATTTCTTACACAGGTGTTTGTACTCGCACTGCTGAAGTTAGTTGCCTTTGCTCCTAGGTATCTGTTAAGCTTGTACAAGATTAGTTCCCAAGACTCACTCACATATTTCATGTCAAAATGGGATGGATGACTGCCTTTAAGCTACAACTGGTAAAACGAAAAAGTCTTACACATTTTTTATTCTGCGTGTTGAAAATAACTATACATTTGTTTGTATATATGGATAATTAGGCCCATTGAATGAAAAAAGCTACATATCCCAAGTTTGGGTCAGAATCAAGTAACGCAGTTTTGTTTTTCTTTGTTTTTAGCTTCAGCCTCCAACTTTGTGCCGACAGTCTGCAATGGTCGAGAGGTGGTAGACTCAACAACCTCATCCTTGTGAAAACTATTAGAGACTTGCCCTGTCCAAAAAACATAAAACAAACTAGTAAAAAAAAAAAAAAAAAGGATATTGAAAAGTTTCTGTGTGGGCTGCCATTTGCATAGGTCTGACCCATCTCGATTATTCTAGAATGTGATGTATATGCAATATCCCTAATAGTTTTTTTTTTTATTCGTATAACATTAAAAAAAGTAATTATTCCTTCTTTTTTTTTTAAAAAAAGTTTCATTTGAAAAATGAAGTAACTGATAGTAGAAATGTTAAATGTATGAAATGTTTTTAATGTAGATTTTTGTGAACTAGTTTGTGCTTTCTTGTAATTTATGTAAATAAAAAAGGTGATTTTTAATGAATATTAACAGCCCGGCTTTTCTGCAAGTCATTTTCACACATCATCTCTGGTTACCATGTGCCGATAAAAAGAAACAGGAAAAAGGTGACATTCCGAAATTGGAAAATTAGGAATGGGAATTTCAAAGTTTCCTATTTTAATACACAGGGGCCAACATTTTTGTGTATTCGAATACCTGAAATAAAGAATAAAAGGTAAATACGTATGTGTACTACAGCAGACAGCATAAAAAGTGTAAGCCGCTAAAGTTTAAGTCCACTCTCTGGAGGAGCCAGCCAGGTTCATGAAGTGTATAAAAAAATGTCCACGACGAGATTTATTTGTTCAAGTTACTTGGTTTACTCAGTAACCAGTAACCTGTTACTCCATCCATTCACAGAAAGTAAACAACAGATGTTTTACATTGCACTGCAGTCCACAGAGTTCAAAAAACTACTTCCACGCTGTTTTCTCATTAGTCATTGCGTTGTTCTGCTTAGCATTTAATATGTCTTTATATTTATCATAAAGCTAAATTAGCTTTCTAATTTCAATGTTACCAAAGTTTGGCTTCCTTTTCAGCACTTGCTATATCCATTTGTTTACAAATTTAAAGTTAGCTGATGCCGTGGTCCTGCAATCTGTTTCACGACTGCCTAGCAACAGCGGCTGTGTGCAATCATTGCAGAGGAACTCAAGTGGGGGGGTCTGTTAACATTGAAAACAAGACAACAAAAACTGGCAACAATTTCAAACAGAATACACTTCAGAATTCTGCTGGTACAAGCACTGCATGATTAATTAGGGTCCTTACGTTTAATATGCCAATCTCAAACACGCAGGGTTTAACACTTCAACAGGGTTTTGAACACTTGTCAAGCGTCAGCATTTTAAAAGAAGATGCGTTTGCTTCTACTAGTAGCAAATAGAATTTTTTTTTGTGTACTTGAATATGTAATATGCTATTCAATTTTTTTTTTTTATTATTATTTTCCTGTAGTTGTGTATTCTAATACACTGACCCATCCCTACTGAAAATATTAACCAATATCATACAGTTGTAATGGTTCTAGGGTCAGAATGGTAAAAAAACTGGCTACAAAGCCTGGTCCATTATAGGTTAAACAAATGACAGATTCAGTTGGGACACCAATCAAGTTGATTTCACTGTTTATTGGAAGAATGATGATACACAACAATTCTTTACCAGCAGATGTTTAACCTTGAGGGAGAAAATGTAGTTGCCTTTTATACCTTAGTGGAGCTGATAAGCCAAACTCCCTTCAAAAACCCCTTAACCATACACTAATGTGTATTGCACTCTGAGTCTTCATAATACTCAAATAAATGTTTCAGTTCTATATAAGTCTGCAGTATTTACCCAAATTGAAGCTTTTCGCATAGGCACTACTGACAATGCAGCATAACCTTTGGATACTTGGATGAAGCTTCAATTCAAGTGAATTCTGGCTTCAAAGGGCTATTGTAAGGCATCAAAGGCAGATCATGGTGAGAAAGGGAGAGGGAGCAGACAGATTTTAACTTGCCTGTCTGAATCTGGAGGTTCACAGTAAATGGGGTGCAGTTTATGAGAATTCTTGTGGAGCTCTGAGATTTTCTTGAATTCAGCATATAACCTGTATCTTTACTATTACCATTTTTTTTGTTGTTTTTAATACATGAGATAAATATATCTAAGCTTTCAGATATTACTGTGTCTGTTTAACTTTAAAATCTTATAAAATAAGATACATTATGGTAGGATGCATGTCTGTTCTTTAATTTCAAACAGGTGAGGTATCCATCCATGTAACACAATTTTTGTTCCTGGGTAGTAAGTGTTATTTCCTAATTGCTTATGCCTCAAAAGTATAGAAAATGGCTATTATTCCCCACAAACTTTGCTTTTGTGACCAGGACAGTGATATTTTGAAATTTACCTATTTCCAATGAGAAAACGGGCGAATTTGTGTCTTTTCGTTCACATAAAGTCAGAAAAAAAACACAACATATGAATCCAAATTAATATGTATTTATACTAAAGTAATACAAAAATGACTACAAAAGATTTAGAAGTGAGTAGTTTTTCGAGATTTATGATTATACTGTAAATCACTTTCACGAATCAGCCCCCAAATGTAGTCTCCCATCATGTTCTCGTTATACTGTCCTTGGTAGCGGCGTTCAAAGTCCAGTATATCCTGGTGGAAGCGCTCGCCTTGCTCCTCAGAGTACACTCCCATGTTCTCCTTGAATTTATCAAGATGAGCATCAAGGATATGGACTTTGAGGGAAATCCTACAGCCCATTGTGCCGTAGTTCTTCACCAGAGTCTCAACCAGCTCCACATAGTTTTCGGCCTTGTGATTGCCCAGGAAGCCCCGAACCACTGCGACAAAGCTGTTCCAAGCTGCTTTCTCCTTACTAGTGAGCTTCTTGGGGAATTCATTGCACCACTTTATGTGTGGTCTGACGAAGACACCGGCTTTGACCTTTGCCTCAGACAGCTTAGGGAAGAAGTCTTGAAGGTACTTGAAGGCTGCCGACTCCTTATCTAGAGCTCTGACAAATTGTTTCATAAGGCCCAATTTGATGTGCAGTGGTGGCATCAGCACCTTCCGGGGGTCCACCAGTGGCTCCCACTTGTGCTCCCCACAGAGAACTCGGTCCGCTGTGGCCAGTCCCGCCTGTGGTAGTGCGCCTTGGTGTCCCTGCTGTCCCAAAGGCAAAGATAGCAGGGAAACTTGGTAAAACTGCCTTGGAGACCCATCAGGAATGCCACCATTTTGAAGTCTCCTATGACCTTGATGCCATCTCAGAAAAATGCAGATATGTATCCACTTAGGCAGCTGGAACTAAACTGAACTGGTGGGCTTAAGGCCCCTGTATTTATACTACTATTTATATTACTGGAAAGTTCTAGAAGTTACTCCAAGTTTACTCAGCACTGAATCTATCTGGAATGTTCTGGAAAATAGGTAAATTTCAAAATATCACTGTCCTGGTCACAAAAGCAAAGTTTGTGGGGAATAATAGCCATTTTCTATACTTTTGAGGCATAAGCAATTAGGAAATAACACTTACTACCCAGGAACCAAAAAAAAAAAAAAAAATTGTTACACGGTGTTATTTGCCACTTGTTACGTCTTGTTCTGAGTTTTGTTTCTTTAGAGGAATGATATAAAGTCCATTCTTGGCTTCTTTTATTCTCCACCATCTGCCTAACCTGGAAATGAAAAAGGGGACATCATCAGTACACACCAAATAAGCTGGGCTCCTATTAAACTTGTGCCATAAGAGATATTTACGAGTGCATCAATTGTTCCTGCTTTTCCCTCTGAGGCAAGTCAGTGCTTAGTAAAATAACTGTTTAGTTTAGCAGAGAGGCTTGTGTTACAACAGCACCATCTAGCAGGTTAAGGTTTTTGTACATTAAAAAACTTGCGTTGTTTCATTTCACACACCAAATTCAAGAAGGCTTTAAAAAGAGCCACTGAACACAATGTATTTATTTCTTCCTAGATTCTGTTTTTTTTTTTTTTTTTTTTAAAGATAAAACAGGTCGTTAGCCAACCTGGGCCAATTTTACTGTCTGGTATCCAAAAGTAGTTAGTTAGTCTAAATGGCTAAGTTTGTCCAATGCAAGCTACATCAACGCTTACAAGTTGAACACACTGGCAGATTGTCAGGAAACTGCAAAGGAGTCGCTCATTTAGTTGACTGTGTTGTGGAATCCAACGGGTTAAATACAACACCACTTTCAGTTGGTCGCAAGTTATACATTTCATTGTACCAATGACCAGGAGGCTATTGGTATGGTTAAATCTCATTATATTTTTTAAATGAAGACTGTTGTTTTATCATTTCGGTTCAACTGTGGTTCGCCTCTAATTGCAGCTGTTTGGAAGGTTTTGAAACAAACTGCAGTTCAGCTTACACCAGACAAAACAGTGAGAATGTAACGGGAGGTCAACTACCAGGGAGGATAATGAGGGACTCAACCAACTGCCAGTAATACAAAGTGCTGTAGGTCATTTCAGATGCTGTCTCACAGCCAGACTTGCTAACTGTGTTCGACTTACTGACCCCTGCTTAAGAAGATTCAGTGCTGCTTGTTAGTAAGCCATTTTGATTTTAGTTCCGTCAGTCAATCCATCACATTGTCAAAAACGCATGTTGAGGTCCAACAAGGGAAAGCAGACTGTTCATGTAACCTCAACACCAGTAGTGTAGCTGGACAAATATCCCATCTCAGTTTATTATTATTTTATAAAGGTTTCATCATAACAAATGAGTTGCAACAGTTCATCCACCACTTCATAGATTCATTGACCAAAATCATTGTCTACTTGACTGCACCCCCCTAGATATGAGGATCTTTTTCTTCAAAACAAAAAATAAATAAAAAACATCTCCTGTGCCAGTCAAAAACATAATTACCCAAAACAAAGTTCTTCTTTTTTATATCAGTATTTATAACTCAACCTGGAAGCATATCAAATTATTGAGCTTAAAAATCCTTCAACTACATCCTGAAAAGTTCTATTATACCCTGTGTGGCACCATCTTTTAAAAACATTTTTCGAATAAAACTGCAAGAATTGGGTATGAGAAGTTACCGTGATAAGATTTTTTTAAAATACATACAGGCATTATAAAAAGTATAGCATACACAGGTAAATTAATGTCACAATTACATACAGTTGAACGAGGGGAAAGATTTAAGTAGTTCTATCAGAGTCCCACAAAGATTCCGATTTATCTTCACTCCCAAGTGCAATTTGAACCATTTATTGTGAAAGTAGCGTTCATTAATATGGTCCCTTCATTTCAGATCAGATAGGTATGCTGAATTACAAAGCCGAAAATATATTATTTGTTATTTAGTAACAGATGCTGCAAAAGAAATTTCAATGACAAGTGTCAGGTGTTTGAAGGTAATGCAGATTCAAATTTGATTTTTCTTTTTTTAAAATCATCTTCTGAAGATCTCTTTTGACTTCAAAAGTACCTTATGAGGAAGTTCCATATGGAAGATCTATAATTTAATACAGCTATGGCTGAAATGCAGCACGCATGAATTCACAGTTACATTTCAAATGTAGCGTTTGCATTAAAAGCATGATTCCCCTGGGAGTTTCTATTGCTATAAATTCTAAAATAGTCCACTTTGTCTCAGTGTTTATAATGAGATATAATTGGAGGGTCTACATGTGTGTAATAACTGTGAAATGAAAGCTACACATATTAGAACGACTTCTGGGGGGAAAAAAAGGAAAAACAGAATCAAACATTAGACATTAGTCTGTATACCATTCAATGTAAACTACATGTGCCACAATCACTGACCCAATGTCATGTTACAAAAGAATGAAGCCCTTAAATGTTTTTCCATGTAAATTCAAGTTATTTGAACAATTTGTAAAATTAAAATCTGTACCTGTGCTCTTGCCCGACCCCAGCTACAAGAAAATTTCCTGAGTTTGAGAATTTTAGGCTGTTCACAAAACCAGTCTGTAAGACAGAAAGAAAAAATAAATCACAAGTCACCTCAGACATATCATAGGGTGATGTAGTGTACAATATATAGCACCACAACATGGCAAGTAGTATGAGCATGAGTTAGTAGTATGAAGATCCTTACCAGGGGAATACTGAAAAGCGGTTTTAAATTACGGAAACCTTCTCCACATTTCCATAGCTGAACCTTTGAATTGTTGGAACCTATGAAAAAATGATTTCAATGCATTACAGTGCTATTACAAACTAACAAAGCAAAACAAGGCTAAAAAAATCTGCACAACAACAAAAGAAAATCTGGACAGTGTGCTGGGTAATAACTACTGTATAGGAGCAGCTATGCTAATTCTGGGAAACTTCAAATGTATTTAAAATGCAGCAAGAAATTCTCTCCCACTGTTGCTTTGTAAACTAATGTGGACTTGACAGAAAGGCTACCCTTTTACAATGTCAAAAACGATTTTTAATACTGTTTGAAAGAACAAAAAAACTGACACAATATTTAATTGTGAATGTAATTATATTGCCCATGGCTTGAAAAAGCAACACTGATATAATAAAGCCAACAACAAGAAGACAGTCTCACAGCTTGAAGCACCTGAAGCTAGTGTGTCACTATTCTGAAGTGCTGCCACTGAAGAGATCCAATATGGCTGCTCCAGGCCTCCATCCCCATGGCAACCGTGGGCCTGCTTCACTGTGACCAGAGGTTTCTTCTTGCCAACACTCCACACAGCAATAGACCTTGATGGGGTTGATCAATTATTTTAAAATGTCATTATCGATGCAATAGAGTTATGTATATTACATATTCATGTAGTTGTTCTTTTGAGATGCATAATTTATCAGAGCTGAGAACCTGAAAACTAGTATGAAGTCATGAGTGACCTTGTTATTAGTTTTGGAAGAAACAAAAAAAGGAGAGCTGAGCCTCATCAGAGCCTGTAGCCTACTACTTTATTTTATCCTTTTTTTGACCAAATATTTAAAACCCCACAAACATGACTGACGTGTGTCTAAGCTTTTATCATATCAATGAACGAACGTATCAATGCTTACCCATCGTCCGCTCCGGTTACCATATGCTCTTCATTTATTAATTGGATACAGTCAATAGATCCCCTATGAAGGAAATATGGTAGGGTGTTAGTAAGTATGAAAATAACAGCACAAGAATATGTAGAGCCGGGTCTCAAGAACACAAATGCCATGACATGCTGCATACATATACTCCCACTTAATTAAGTTGCATCCATTATCCTGATGGTCAGGCAAATCCATTGGTAGAAAATATAACCATGCCATGAAATACACTGCATGTACCAATGATCACTCGACAGATTATCAATAGCTTTGTTCAGTGGTTATATGCTTCCATATAACAATTGTCACGTTTTGATCTATTGTGATTTGGCCAACATGAAATTCAAGAGGACATTTTAATTCTAATCAGAATCTGGTCACACAGTTGTTACCCACTCTCCTTGCCTGTTCTAGGAATTTCCATAATAAAAGGGAATAACAAACAAGAAAGTCTGGCTGCCCTGGAGCACACAGCGAGCCATGACCAGTTTGTTTTCAGCTCATTCCTCACACCTCTCCTGTAAACCAACACCTTCATTATGTGACATTTTGCTCTGAGGGGAACTCATTAATCCGAGAGCAGCCAAACTGGCAGCTGGAGGCAGGAGACAGACTCAGAACTGAAAGGCTGCGCAGCAGGAACACCTTTCCAACAACCCGAGGTGAGAACACTTATCCACCACTCAACTTTTATTTTCCTGTTTATTTTGAATTACTTACTTTGAATCTTGATGAAAATAAAATGCATTTGATTCTCACACTCACAAAGGGTTGGTTAAGGATTTTGATTATGCTTTGTACTAAATGCATGGTTGTTTCAAAAAGCACACAGCAAACACTTTAAGGTATACAACCCCATTGATGTAGGCAGAGAAGACTAATGTATTTATTTTACAGCTGCAAAGCAAAGAAATTAGAAAGCAGAACCAGGGAGGCGGGGACTTCTAGAGTTAAGAAAGAAGCCACCAGTTGCAGGTTACTGTACATTTACCGTTTGTTTTGTATTTAAAAAAAAAAAAAAAAAAAAAAAAAAAAAGCAAGCTTTGTGTGGAGATGGCTTATAGAAAATCGCATAGCAACATTGCTATTGTTAATTAACGGATAGATGGATGCAGTTTACTAAACTGGAATTACAGCAATATAAATCCGGGCATATTTACTGATATGCTGACACCATTCAGCAGCACCTTTTAAGCCGAGCTTCTTCCAGGTACTGTACAGGTTCAGGTCTGCAGTTCAAGATGCCCTATTATTATTATTATTATTATTATTTATTTCTTAGCAGTCGCCCTTATCCAGGGCGACTTACAATTGTTACACAAGATATCACATTATTTTTATTTTTTTTACATACAATTACCCATTTATACAGTTGGGTTTTTACTGGAGCAATCTAGGTAAAGTACCTTGCTCAAGGGTACAGCAGCAGTGTCCCCCACTGGGGATTGAACCCACGACCCTCCAGTCAAGAGTCCAGAGCCCTAACCACTACTCCACACTGCTGCCCTAATGTACAATATGTGTTTAAACAGGATACGATTATTATAAGAAACAGAAGCAGACTCACTCATGGCCATTAAAAACTAGTTGGGACTCCTCTGCAATCTTCCAGACCCTCACGGTCCGATCGCGACCCCCCGTCGTCACGCAGCGCTCTCTGCTCAGACTGTCCAGACCCGTGATCACGTCCTGATGGCCAAATCTACAGGGAAGAAGTTGTTCAAATAAAGTCCAGAATTGAGCAAAGATGATTTTTTGCCTGTAATAATGGATATTTTTCAAATGCCTAACTGTTCGTGAGGATATGTTCAACCAATAAGCAAACAAAATAAAATAAAATAAACTCCTTGGATATGAACACCACCTAAAACATTAAAAATGCATCTAAAAACTTGATAAGACACCACAGATGTATTCACTGCATTGGATTCTTAGCTACTCACAGTGTTTCCACGTAGGCATTTTCATCAACATTCCACACTTTGATAGAACGGTCATGCGAGGCGCTGTATAACTGGTGCGTACCTTTCCTGAATGATAGGCCCTAGGTAACAACAAACAAGTAGGAACAACTCAGATTATTAGCTTGATTGTATTTATGATAATGATTTCTGCAGGAAAATCGTTTTGATAGTTCAAACATTACATTTGAATTATGACATGTTATGAAGTCTTTACACCTCCCTTAAAGTGTAATTAAGCCTAGTGAAAGCATGATAAATCATAGGTAATCATTGTAAAGAAGGGCAAGGTAAGGTAAAGCATATTAATAAACATGAGAAATGACATAGTATAACCATGGGACAAGTATTGCAAAACTAAAAAAAAATACTGTGCAAAAATAAAAGGGCTAGTAAGGATCACATTGAATTCCAAAGACCGAATAGCAAATGCTGATAATGAGCGTAAAAAATAATGTAAAGGACATTTTAATACTGGGACTGAAGGGCAAGCGTAGAAAGAGAAATGGAAGCCTCACCGACACTGCGTCTCTGTGGCCTGTGAACGTGTAGAGGTGTTTACAAGGTGCTGCTTCCCAGATCATTATTAACTTGTTTCTGTCACCTGTAGCCTAAAGAGGTAAAAAAATAAATAAATAAAAACAACCATTTTTTTTTTATATCCAGAAGTCCCATGGCACCAAAGCTCCTATTTTAAATTGGATATACTTCAAAGGTTATAAGTGTTGTGTTTTCTCCAAGTCCTCAATACTGTATATTAGCTGGGAGAGTTAAGTAAAAAGGCACAGTAGCCAGAAATGTTTCAATTCCAAGTTGTTCTTGATCTTAGAACAGACACACCTCCACATTACACACAGGCTGCTTAAACTAAATGTTGGGGATCCATTTTTAATTGGTCTTTGTTTAGTAAAAATGACAGCGCTACAACAAACAGGCCTGCAATACTGCAAACGATGCAATGCTCGTCCGGTTGATTGATCTCAAAAGCTTAACTATCAAAAGGTAAAAAGCAATGTAGCCTCCCGCACCAGGTATTTGCCATCAGAGGATATTGCCATACAGAGGATGTGTGCCGTGTGCCCAACATGTCTGTCCTCTGTCCCCTTCCTCCCTCCAGGAATTGTGTGAAGCTTCTTTCCAGTCTCCACGTCCCCTGTAGGCATTAAAAACAATCCATTTACACTGAACTAGTGGTTGATAAATAGACTACACACAACAAGACCATTTGCCATTACAGTGACCTGTGTACAGGATCACATTGTTATATGCTCAGATACCAATATAAAATTTACCACAATCACATACACAAACAGATTAGCAAAACGTAAGCACTTACATTTAATAATTGAGCAATCTTTAGCAGCTGAAAAAACTTGCTTATCGTCAGGCGAGATGACAAGACAGGTGATAGGCAGCTGGTGGCCCCTCAGCAAATGGATATCGGCAATATCTGGAGGCTGATACTGGGGAGAAAAGACAGTTAAAACTGTTGGATATAAACAGGCTATTGACCACCTATGATCAATGCGGTTACCATAGCAGATTGCAGTCGCATTTTTAAACAGAAACCCACAAAAGAGCAGGAAAAAAACCCAAAAGAATCCCACTGTGTGAAGGTGTGGGAGCTCAGGTGGTGTATCGAGACAGCTAAAACCCTAATCTCGCTATAATCTATCGAACACAATAGCAGCACTGCTTAAGTACTTTTTATTAAATGGGACCATGTCTCCACAAGGGTCCTGGGTGGCACACCTTCGTATCTATTTGCAGTGTTTTATTTATGTATGTTTTAGTAAATCTAGGGATTCTAATAAATGCTTTGCAGCAATCTGAAGTTGAGTACCCTTCATTTTTCTTATTAGGATTTGTCAGTCAATTGGCCATCTCTATTTTAACAGTTATAAAAATCACTTCAGGATATTCCATGGAATAGCTTCAGCTATTGCAGGGAGCCTCATATATTAAATTGCAATCCTGGAACAGCAGAGCATATACAGTTTTAAAAAGACGTGAAGCCCGATACATTATCCTTTAGTTATATTCCCAGCTGTTGTTTCTGTGACCTGTAATCTGTTCAATCATTTGATTATAATCTGCCATAAGGGATGGGGTTTACATAACACCCAATTATTTTGAAAAAAAAAGTGTACTTACGTCTTTGGCAACAAATCGCTGGAGTTTTCCTCTCTGTTCCAGCTAAACAAAAAATAAGACAGCAATCAATGCATGGTCTATTTCACCAGACAGTCTTCATCTTACAACACATTTTCAATGTCAGTGCTATTTTTTAATCTCAAATCAATGTCATTGCTAATTGTTACGAAGTTAGAAGATACTTTATATTAAAAAAAAAAAGTTTTTTTTTTTTTTTTAGCCGTGTAAACATACAGTATAATAAATAAAATTTGACATCAACTGTAACCACCTAAAACTGATGTGTACATACCACGTCTTCCTGGAGTCTGCCTGCAATTAGATCTTTCTCAAAGTCTTCCACCTCTGCCTTTTCCTCTTCTGAAATGCACACAAATACATGCATTTCAGTACATTAGGAAATTATTTATTTTACAAGTAAGCATTCTTTGGGCTCTTTAAACCACATAATACGCAACCAATTTCTTGACAATGTGTGCAAGTATTTGTACAGGAAAAACAATTGTTCAGCCCTGCATATCTCCCTTACCCTCTTCTTTCAGTTGTTCAAGGTAGAGTTTAGCCAACCGCAACTTCTTCTCCTGGGCGGTCTCCTCAATCTCTTCATCTTCTTGGACTCTCGCTTTCTTTTCCACTGCAGGGCTAAGAAACACAGCACATTAGAAACCACAAATACAATTATTTAATTAAACCCATGCATTAAATAAAAAAGTTTAAAACTGGGGTAAAAAAAAGAAGATATTTTCTTCTAAATGCAATTATTGAGAAAACACCCAATTAGTTCCTAGGAGAATATTCACTAGTTGAAAAGGGTGCCATAACAAATAACTATCTGATACACAGCCAAAGAGTCAGTTGCAAATTCATTTTCTTCCAGATTGATGTGTAAAATATATGTAGCTGGAAGTTGTGCACTGGTGTTAAGGATTCTGACTGACTCCTACAGGTAAGTTGAAACTAAAAGCTCCACAGCTGCTTATGCAAAAGAACAGTCACTGGTCCTCACCCAGCCTCCTTCCTGTCTGTTACATACATACAGCTTTGAAAGCTTCTTGGCGAATAAAGCTACTGGGCTGAACAACTACAATTTCCCCCGACTTACCTCAGGAATCAAATCCTACAGGGTGCACCCTACAGATTCAAGGTTCAATACAACTAGTTTACTGTGCACCTCTACTGACACCACGCAAATTGGAATTTGAGAGATTTTTCCACACCCAAACACAATACAATGAGCACCAGGAGCATTTATTATGCAGCCTCCCTCAATCAGCCATATTAAGCCTTATCATACCTTTCAGGTTCAGAGTCACTGGAGATCTCTTCATTAAGTCTGGAAGTCATTTTCTTGGTGCGTCCATTTGCAGGAGCCTTAAAATGAGGCCAATGAGAAAAGAATAATAAATATAGGAGTTCTGCCACATTCACTCTTCACAGTACTTTAAAAGACATAAGACATGTCCGATATTCTTTGGTGGAATAGTGTACAACACCAAACCATTATTTCTACACTTAATATTTAAGCTGCATACCAAAAAAAGCATCCCATTTCATAAAACATCTAATGATTTCAAGTTAGTTGCTGAACTGTGCTTTTTACATCCACATTTGGTATTCAATGTTAACATAACACCAGTTCTAATTACATTACAGTTCCGCGGCTTTAGAACTGTTTTCACTATTCCATTTCCTTTCTATCATGTTCATAACGTCATAGCATCTGAACACTATAGAGTTCTCCAATTGTGTCCCCCATGCTTCTTTGGCTGTCCTTACAAACGTACCACCAAAAATGTTCCTGTCAGGGCAATGCACTCTGATTGGTTATCATATTATTGTTAATAAAACAATGAATAATCCTCTCCCAACACTGAAACCCTAAACCTAAGGTCAGTATCCTATACTGCAACCATTACACATCTAAAGTAGTTCATGTTTGACAGTGAATAAGCGTCTTTGTTACTTAAAAAAAAAAAAAAAAAAGTAACCGGAGGTGCTGATTTTGTGGCACCGTCCTTTGTAGACACTGCGCTTCTTTGCTTAATGACAGAATGAGCCTATTGCAATTTGCACTTCAATTCACACTTGATGAGCCATCCTGCTTTACTGAAACAGTGGGATAGGTTCATGACAGGAGTTCAATGCTTCCTGTACTGTCCATATACGTTAAGGACACTGACCACTACGAGGACCAATGCAATAGACACAAATCTTAGCTTCTGAGCACCCGTGAAAACAACACTTTGAAACCTCGAAGTGGAACATTTTGGGAAATCAACGCAAAAGACAACGCGGTTAGACTGTATTCATATGTTATGAATATCTGGATTTTGAACACTTTTAAATAATAACTTTAATTTTGTAGCTTACAAATGTTGGTTCCTGGCGTTAAACACAGTGAAGAGAATTTGTCTTTTGTAGTAGATTGTGTACACAGTTACTAATATAAGTGACTTATCATACAATTCTAGGTTTATACTATAGTAATACAAACGCATCTACAGGGCAGCAAATGACCTGCTTACCTTTCGTTTTGTTCCTGCACCACTTTCTGCTTTTTTGTCAGGTTTGGTATTTCCTTTCTTCTTGATGAATAAAGAAGACATGGTGTTTTATTTCACGATTCTTATTTATATAAACTTAAGTCTTTAATTTAAATTATTTACATATAAATATGAATCGCCGGTCTTTACTTTGCTGTTGCAAACTCATCAACACCAGACCCACATGGTTACATCCACGTGCACTCAAACCAAAAATTCTCCAACCACGCCCCATATTATATTACCACGCCCACTGTGAAGATAGATGTACTGGTTGGACAGTAGTGTGTTCTAACACCGCCCATATTGTTATAACACTGACCTAGTCATTTTGGAGCTCCACCTACTGTGAAATAATCTAATTCTGATTGGACAATTTGTGGACACCCACCCTATCGTTTTACACAGCAAGTTTAGTTGTGGCGGACATGTGTGCAAATGTAAAAGGAAACCCTCAAAATAATCTACACGAAACAGAGTTCCGGATTGCAGTAAATAAAATCACAGTTAACCAAATATCTTTGTCCATTTATTTTTTTAAAACAACATCATAAATTTTGTTTCTTTATTTATTACAGTTAAATCGACTTTAAACACTTACTTTATTCATAGCTTGTGGTGACTGTTTCTAGAAACTTTGAAACTAGTTATGTATTATGTAAATTTATATGGAATGCCAAAGACAAATGCCCCGGTATTCTGATATGTATGTTAAATTAATACGTTATAAATAATTACGAGGCAAGAAAGAAGGGAGTAACCCAGGAAATACTAATTACTTGGTGTAAGATATGTGGGAAATCATGTGTCCTAAATTATTCACTAGATTTTCAGCAAGCAGTGTAGATTTATTTTGCAATCACACAGATCCAAAAGTGTTCAGTTTATTATTAGGTGCTGGCATCGCTATGCACAAAAAACAAGTTATGCATAAATGTCACTGTCAGATTTTAGGGGTATTAGTGGAATCTGTTTGTAAAAACGTCTTCTCACAAATTGACAATAATCTTGTATCCAACCCCCCCCCCCCCCCCCCCCCCCCCAAAAAAAAGCAAATGGAGAAAGTGAACGCAAATCAAGGAAGAGGTGGAGCACCTGCGCCATCTGATGAAACCCTTTGCCTGGACTAGTTCTGCTGCGTTTTCTGGTGTACGGTCTCTTGACAATACTGTACAGTGCTGTATAAACACAGAAACCACACAAAGCCACAGCTCATCCTTAGTGCACAGCAAACGGGTAAGTTTTGTCTTTAACAAAGTTTATTCATAATAAGGAAATTGAGGGAGAACTTTAATTTTGGTCGTTAAAGAAAATGCGCAGTTTATGTATGTATGTATGTATGTATGTATTTATTTGTTTTCGTTCAAATAAACGCCTAAAGTTAGTCTTTCATAACATTACAAACCAAAAAATGTCAGTATGTATGTATGCTGCAATCAACAGCACTTAATGCAATCGGGAATACAGTATACTGCAAATTGGAATAAATACGTAGGTACTAGTACAACAGTGCAGTGTCACTGCAGTGACAGAATGAAGTCACCCTGCAACTACAGTAAGCTATTCCTACTGCAGAAGAACGATTAAGTACCAAGTAGCGTCCAAAATACAGACAGTATTATATTCCGATCGTTAATGATAGCGTCTTATATTAATAATTGTTAGTTGCATGCATTGTTTAACTATTAAAAAAAATAAAAATGTTGTTATTATTATTGCAGCAAGCCACGTTGCTTTGGTAGAAGGATGTGCGTGCTTCCAGATTTACATGTTTATTTCTGATTTAATTATTCGATCAGAAAGGCTCACAGTATTCTACGTTCTCTTAAAAATAAAACAAACAAACAAAAATTAGCGTTGAAAACACATTAAAAAAAAAGACCCAATGATGTGTATTGTCATGCAAGGTAAACTCATAGCAACAAGGTTCTCATGGAAACATTCACTTGAATGCTTGGGAGTGGCACATATTGGTTAACTTTAGTTTCAGCCATTTTGGATTAGGTGTTATATATGACCAAATGTTTTTATCCAGACAATATACTATTATTTTGTCCTGTTCAGTAAAGAGTATGTTACCTGAAAGCAGGACTTCTCAATATACATGAAATCCTAAATGTGTAAAATCTGTGTTTAAGAATTAACATTTCTGAGATGGAAATAAGAAGAGCTTATATTTTAGGCTTTGACTTTAAAGGTTAATTAGGCTAACCATACAGAGAAAAAAAAAGTTGAAGTGGGTCTAATTCACTGCATAAAAACTTGGCTCAAACTGCTTTTTAATTGGAGCCTTACTGATTTTTCCATCGCAGCATTTCATCCTCCCTGGTGGTATATTCGAACTGAGTAAAATTAACAATATGCATCAGCAATGCTTAAAAAATGTAAAAGGTTAAAGCAATCAAGAGAGGCATACAGTGTAGCACACTGACAGTGCTTTGGGCATGTCTGGACAGTTCAGGCTGGGAAATCCAGTGCAGATGCAATAGACATTGGACAGCATGTTCCAAGACCTACGGCCATTACAAGAATTAATGTTCTTCTATTTTATTATTCTGTGTAGACACACTACAGAAGATTTTAATAAAGGTTTTTGCTGTAGACTAATTAGTTTTAGCAGTGAAGGCGAGGCGGTAGTTTTGCATAGTAGAGTACAGTATATTGCTCAATTAGAAGCTGTACAAGTTACACTATGTAACACAATTTTTGTTCCTGGGTAGTAAGTGTTATTTCCTAATTGCTTATGCCTCAAAAGTATAGAAAATGGCTATTATTCCCCACAAACTTTGCTTTTGTGACCAGGACAGTGATATTTTGAAATTTACCTATTTCCAATGAGAAAACGGGCGTCTTTTCGATCACATAAAGTCAGAAAAAAACAACACATGAATCCAAATTAACATGTATTTATACTAAAGTAATACAAAAATGACTACAAAAGATTTAGAAGTGAGTAGTTTTTCGAGATTTACGATTATACTGTAAATCACTTTCACGAATCAGCCCCCAAATGTAGTCTCCCATCATGTTCTCGTTATACTGTCCTTCATTGACAGCTCATCCAGGAGCCTCAAAGCCGTGCTGCTCCATAATGGTAACAAGTACCCGTCTCTTCCCCTGGCTCACTCGGTGCACCTCAAAGAGGATTACAACAGCATCAAGACCTTGCTGGACGCCTTGAAGTATGATGAGTACGGCTGGGACCCCCGGAAGGTGCTGATGCCACCACTGCACATCAAATTGGGCCTTATGAAACAATTTGTCAGAGCTCTAGATAAGAAGTCGGCAGCCTTCAAGTACCTTCAAGACTTCTTCCCTAAGCTGTCTGAGGCAAAGGTCAAAGCCGGTGTCTTCGTCGGACCACAGATAAAGAAGATCCTGGAGTGCAATGAATTCCCCAAGAAGCTCACTAGTAAGGAGAAAGCGGCTTGGAACAGCTTTGTCACAGTGGTTCGGGGCTTCCTGGGCAATCACAAGGCCGAAAACTATGTGGAGCTGGTTGAGAGTCTGGTGAAGAACTACGGCACAATGGGCTGTAGGATGTCCCTCAAAGTCCATATCCTTGATGCTCATCTTGATAAATTCAAGGAGAACATGGGAGCGTACTCGGAGGAGCAAGGCGAGCGCTTCCACCAGGATATACTGGACTTTGAACGCCGCTACCAAGGACAGTATAACGAGAACATGATGGGAGACTACATTTAGGGGCTGATTCGTGAAAGTGATTTACAGTATAATCATAAATCTCGAAAAACTACTCACTTCTAAATCTTTTGTAGTCATTTTTGTATTACTTTAGTATAAATACATGTTAATTTGGATTCATATGTTGTTTTTTTCTGACTTTATGTGAACGAAAAGACACAAATTCACCCGTTTTCTCATTGGAAATAGGTAAATTTCAAAATATCACTGTCCTGGTCACAAAAGCAAAGTTTGTGGGGAATAATAGCCATTTTCTAGTCATTTGTTTGTTGTAGTTAGAATTAGTGGGTTGCTTTTATTTTAGGTGGTTATTCATATTTGCTGGGTTTTTTTTCAGTCACTAAAATTTGAAGAATGCCTCCTAAAAGAAAGGCGTCCTCATCCACCAAAGCAAGGGGCAAAAAGGTGAAGGTGGAGCCAGAGGCTCCAGAAGATACCTTCAAATCGGTTAAGGAGGCCCTAAAGGCTGCTCCGAAAGACAAGGCAAAGTGCAAGGCAAAGATCGATGCTACTTGTGAAATGAGCAGGGACGCTGCAGCCGAGGTGAGCACAGACAAGAAATGTGATGAAGAGTGTCAAAGCGATTGTGTAGCTGGTTTTGTGTGTGCATCAGCATGTTGTGTTGTGACAGTTAGGCTTTTCATACATACCCACAGTAACTGACAGTATGACTCAAGGACATTGCAGACATGGATATGCCAGTTAATTCAGCTCTTTTAGCTGAATTAGTCTAGTTCCAATCCTGACAGTACCCTGCCACCACATTAACTGAGCTGGTTCAAAAATGTTCCAGTACTCCATGGGCCCAGAAAGGCCTCATTGAGGCATGTATGTTGCAAGCACTGCATTATATGGAATTGTTTCTTTTGAATGACAAGGTGTGTTTCAAACCGAGAGAAGAAGTGTGTTAACACTTAACACTTCGGAGCCCTAATAGAACAACACCAATAACTAAAATGTCAATTTCAACCAAACTAGCTTTTTACCTGGAAAATGCTTTGTGTACTGTTATTTGTATTCAAATATGTTCTTTCACTTAAAAAAAGAATCTGTGTAATGTAAAACCTAAGTAAGTGACATGGCATGTTATAGTATGAAAGATTATGTATATTTGTTTACATAAATCTTAATTTCTAAACAATCAAAATTCTAAGTTAGTAAAACAGTACTGCTCAAGATTGCATTCATTTCTTACAGCACTTGCTTAATGCAGTAATACTGCAGTTTGATACTTTTATCATTTTTAGTGGTGCAAGTAAAATACTGTACCTTACTGTACTGCAGTTACTATATCTGGCTGCTGTTGTTAATCCATACTTGCTTTATTAAATGTAAGGTTGTTTTTGCATTTATCTATGAAGAGGTTTAAAATTGTTTAAATTGTGTGAACAGCTGGTTTGGGAATGCTTTGCCATATTTGAATCTGTCTAGCCTCAGTTTGTACTGAATAATTTCAGTTTAAGTGTAGTTTTCAGCGGATATCAGTACATGCATAACTTAATCTGCCACAATCTGACAAAGATTGAATATACATCTAAATGTTTTTGTAAATGCACTGATGACTGCGGCTGATCTGTTGAGTTTTAAAAATGATTTTTTTCTTTAAAGAGCATACTTGTGTGGATATTTTTTCCCACTTGTTCTTCAGAACAAAGGCGGAAACCACAGCCAAATTCACAAACTAACCATTTCACGTTTTTCCTTTGCAAATCAAATTTTGTCAACTGCTGTAAAACTTTCTTCCTTTTTCTTCCAGTTTTTTCTTTACTGTAAAACATTTCTACCTATACTATACATCTATATAAAATTGCCATTAAAAAATAATGCTAGTTATTTTACATTTCTGCTATTGCAGATCCGTATATTTATTAAACAAAAAAATGAAATGCTGTTTGTATGGCTTTTTTAATTACCTTCATAATTAAGCCACTAGAACTACATTATTATTATTATTATTATTATTTTTTTTTTTTATGATTTGGTTGCAATTGACAGCATTTTTTTTGAAGATCTCGTCGCGATTTAGGTCTTAATTGTTTTCAATATTAACTTGCAAATTGTGTTTCAGTGGGAACACTAAATATAGCACGAGAAAGCGCCACCCCCCTAATCGTAAAAAGCTTCCGCTGCCACTGGTGAATAGGGTATGTGTACTATAATGCATAAGACCGATTATACCAGATATGTACGTACCGTTCATTACATCGTTCAGATATTCCTCAATGTGTTTTCTGTTACCATTTACTTCTGTATTTTAATTTTGCTTAATGTCTGTTTTTATTATTATTATTATTATTTATTTCTTAGCAGACGCCCTTATCCACGGCGACTTACAATCGCAAGCAAATACAAATACATTCAAGTGTTACAATACAAGTAATACAATAAGAGCAAGAAATACAATAACTTTTGTTCAAGCAAAGTACAAGTGTGACAAACCACAATTCAATAATACAGCAGTTAATAGTGATAGTTACATCAGGATATGATTAAATAGTGATAGTTACATCAGGATATGAATAAATACAAAGTACTACAGGTTAAACACTTGGCAGATTACAGTATTATGAAGTACAGGATTAAATGCAGTAAAATAGGGGGCAGATAAGAGCAAAATAAAGCACATTTACATGAAGGGTGATAGTGTCCCAGGATACAAACAGAGGAGTTCTACAGGTGCTGTTTGAAGAGGTGAGTCTTAAGGAGGCGCCGGAATGTGGTCAGGGACTGGGCAGTCCTGACATCTGTAGGAAGGTCATTCCACCACTGCAGAGCAAGGGTGGAGAAGGAGCGGGCTCTGGAGGCAGGGGAGCGTAGCGGAGGTAGAGCTAGTCTTCTAGTGCAGGCGGAGCGGAGAGGTCGAGTGGGGGTGTAGGGAGAGATGAGGGTCTGGAGGTAGCTGGGTGCAGTCTGGTCAAGGCATCTGTAGGCTAGTACAAGAGTCTTGAACTGGATGCGAGCGGTGATCGGGAGCCAGTGGAGTGAGCGGAGTAGTGGAGTAGCGTGGGCGAAGCGAGGCAGAGAGAACACCAGGCGGGCAGCAGAGTTCTGGATGAGCTGGAGCGGATGGGTGGCGGACGCAGGGAGGCCAGCCAGGAGGGAGTTGCAGTAGTCTAGGCGGGAGAGTACCAGGGCCTGGACCAGGAGCTGGGTAGTATAGTTTTTGCTATTAACTGTGCATTTTGATGTTTGTTTCATTTTTGACTTCATTGTTTTACAATCCATGCTTTGTTATTTTTTGTGCTGTATTTTCACACTCATTTTCTGCTCATTTGCAATGCGAGAGACCTAATATACATAGGTAGTAAATGCAAGAGAAATTCCAGTACATAACTGGGACAGAGAAGAAGAGGTAGCTGTAATTTTCTCACCATGAAAGCCTGGAGGAGAAGGAGAAAAATACCCCCTGCTGGGTAATACAGTGCACTAGTAAGTATTTCATAATATGTTATCTTCATGTTTTTATTTGTATTTATATGGCTACAAAATTTGTAGTAATAATCAATACAGCACTCTTTACAATTCACATTTCACATTTTAACAGTATACAAGTTAGTTTAAAATTTAAAGAACTGCCAGAATTATTCCTTCTATTGTCAGTTCCAAAGCGGTTTAGAGGGATGCAAGTAAAGGGATACATTTATATAGCAATGTAGCAGTTAAATGTGGGCACTGAAATGTTTTGATGACAGAAAAAAATATTCTTAAAAAAGGGGTCTATTCTATTGAATACATGGTGGAGGACCAACAAATTAGCACCTATTTTTTTAAATAAATCTTTTGAAGATACATTTACATATCAAAATATGTAAAGATTTCATTTCAGTATCTTGATGCACAAGAGCTGTATTTTGAACCCAGCGGTACAATCCATTAGAGTTTGATGCCTTCTTGCGTAACCCTTAACAGCTGATTTGGAAACTCACCTGTATCTTGTAATTGCATTTTTTGAAAATAGCTACAACTGCCTTTTTATGCCTCACATCAAAAGATTGTATTACCTTTATTGTCATTTGAAGTTTGTGTTAGTAGTACCATTAATTAACTGCAGTAATAATTTAATAAATGTATTTGTTTGTTTTTCAGAATGAAACCCCTGACGCGGAGAATGAAGATGATCTTTACAGTTTCCCTGAAATTAGAACTTATACGCTAAGCCTTTTAACCAAAATCCACAAATTAGAAACGGAGCTGAAATATGAACGCAGGTGTAGAATCAATGCAGAGAAAGAAGTAAGACAGTGGAAAGGTCAGACCAAAATGTGTTTAAAATTGTATATCCTAGTATACACAGTGTATTACATGTAACATTGTGTTTTGGTTTTTTTACAGAAATGAACATCCCCATGGCACAGATGAAAGGGACTGCGAATGAACTCAAATCAGTTTTGACATATGCCAAAGTCAGACTTGAAAAACCCCAATACAAAACCAATGTGAATACTCCATATGTAGAAAACCACATTGTGGAAGATGCATTTGAAAATAATTCAAAGGTAGGGTAGACAACTTATTTTTCAATCAAATCAATAATTCAATCAAATCAAAATGTTCAGAAAATACAAGCAGGTTTGACAGTGGATTAAATATGAATTATGGTGCAGCATAACCTCTTTTATAGAGTTAAAAAGTACCAAAGCAAACATCATCTGTGATCATTTATTTTTTGTATGCAGTGCTAGTATTAAGCAATTGCACGCAGTTCTCATAGTTTTTGTTATTTGGTGTCATAATTACAGTTAGCTAAGTAACTTTAATTGTTTAATGACACTCACAAATATATTGCATTTTTCTATGTTGAGGTAACACCGAAGGAATTTTGAAAAATCTGTGTAATTAAAATATTTTAAAAAAATGTTTTGTTGGTTTTGTGTTTTAAGGAAGATCGAATTCTTGAGCTTCCTGGTGGGCTTCGAGTGCAGAAGACTTTGTACAACAGAATTTCAGCAACAGACTTTAAAAAGTACACCTCAGGACTTTTGACAGCGGTCTTCAATAGAGATATTCTGGCCACGCATTCTCTCCAAGGAAGGAAATCGTCCAATGGAAAAGTGGATCACCAAAAACCACCGCTACCCTCTGAAGCATTGGCAAATTTAATAGGTATACTTTTTAACACTGGCATAACAATATTGAGGACAGACCTAAACAGCAGCAGAAAATAATACCACTGGGCTAAATCTCTGACCTCCCCATTTGATTTGTTTGAAGTTCAATGAATTGGGAGGGTTTATGTGGGGAGGGGAGATGCATACTTAATGGGCTGCAGTATTGTTTAGATTATTATAACTAATCTAAAACCGAATATAAATGTGTTGTTTTTGTTTTTTGTAGAGCACATCAAAATTTGGAGTTGATGCAAGCCTGATTAGAGCCGCCATAAGGATGAAATTAAATAACAAGGATAAAATGTTAAAAAAGAGACTGAACACTTTTCTAAACATGTAGGTTGAAGAACAGCAACATGCTTTTATGTTAATAAAGTGTGTTGAATCATACTGGACACATTCAGAAACGCAAACATGACTTCACACAGATGATAAGAATCCGTCCTTACTACACGGTTTCTGAGTATATGGAAGGGAGTACACCAGTTAACTAATTGTAAGAATCCTCATTATTGTGAGGGTGAAATACTTCATTCCCGGAATTTAAATCAATTATATATTCAAGACTTCCAATTTAAACTAGAGAGCATCTTTATATATAGTATTTAGAAGCTTGGCATGCATATTCCGTACATGTTAAGCACATGATATATTATGTTATTGCATACCCTAACAAAACATATGTTCAATAAAATGTGTTTATTTCTTGTGTCAAAACAATGTTTTATATATTTTTTTTATTTATGCATATAATTCTAACTGTGTTCCCATTCTTTCTTTTTAGATTAAGAGACTGACAAGTGGAGTTTGCATTTAGACATTTGCTGATGATTGCTATGTAGTGTGCAGTTGATTACAAGGCAATATACGTTTCTGCTTTTTACATTATATAAGAGCAAAATAAAACAGCTATAAAACCATGTATTACCTTTTAATCAATTGTAGCTCACTGTATTTCATTATTAATTTTGTAAAGCTGGATTGATTTGGGAATTGTATAGCACCCCTAAGGCACGGGTCTGCACTTTGTTATATGCAGAATGTATTCAGGAAATGCTTGGTTTATGTGGCTGTCAATAATAAAGATCATATTTGTTACATATCACTGACTCTGTGACTTTGTGGGCGACATTCTGGGAGAGAGGCATCTTAAAGAGATACTATTTATACTTTTGGGTCTTTTTCGGTGTGAATTGTTTTATTTTCTGATCCAAGTAAGATGCAGTTTTTATGATTTAGGGATAAACTAGTAGAAAGAAAAAAATCTGAACTCTGAACTTGATAATGTTTGTAAAATATGTTAAAACATTTTTGTCTCAATATTTTGTGAGAAATATTTAAGCTACCATATCAATTTTTACAGGCTTTCAAATTTGTAAAAATGTATTTCATTTTTTTTTTTTTTTTGTAGATTTATGAAGATTATGACTGCATGCTCAACCAGACCAACATTGGAAACAACAACAATAAGTTTTATATCATTCAACTAATAACGTCGGGGAAAAGATTCTTCAACTGGAATCGATGGGGCCGTGTGGTAAGTCGTTGTTTCAAATGTAGGGGGAAGGGACAGGACTCCAGTAAACTACGACAAAGGCAGCAAGATCCCGTTTAAATTGGCAAATGATTAAAAAATAGATGATAATATACCATATCTTCAGCAACAGAGAGACTGTTGTTCATTATAAAAATACCAAATGCAGTGCTTTTAAGGAAATACAGATCAGGCAAATATTACCAGACCAATTTTATAAACTCTAGAATGAGCTTTCACCCTTTGCAAATTAATGATTTGCTTAAGATTGATTTGCATAAGGTTTAAAAACTATTTAAAAATAATGCTGTCAGTACTTGAACAGACACCAAAAACTTTTTTTACATTAACATATAACTAAACCCAAACCAAAAACAGCAATAAAACACTCTACTTCTTAAAGTAATCATTGTTTGTGAAAGGAAAATACACCAGTCATGTTAAGTTTGTAAGAAACAACATCAATGGTGAGTCCTTAAAGTCTCCCTTATTGCTTCCCACTGTTGATGACTGTTTTATTTAAAAAAGCACACTGGAATAAATGTGTGACTTGTGCTGTATAGAAAAAAGGGTAAATATAGCACCACTTGTCGATATTTCAGGGTGAAGTCGGTCAATCGAAGCTTACACCATTTGTTGGAGTATCTGAAGCAGTGAAGGACTTTGAGAAGAAGTTCAAAGACAAGACGAAGAACGATTGGAACAAGAGGGACAGTTTCACGCCACACCCTGGGAAATACACCCTGATTGAAGTAGAGGGGGAAGAGGAGGCTGAGGTCAAGGTGAGAGGGGTGATGGAGTTTCTGTGTGTGACAAGAAGATCTCATACTGTGGTAAAACAACCAGCAGCCAGTGACATATAGACCAGTAAACAGCTGTGAGTTGTTGTTTTTTTTCATCTGGTTCCAGATTGATACTGTTGATGGAGTTAAAAAGGAAGCGCTCCCTTGCACACTGGACAAACCCACCCAGGAGCTCATCAACCTCATCTTCAGCAATGACATGTTTAATAATGCCATGGAGACAATGAACCTGGGTAAGGAGGCTAGGCTGTTAAAAACCATGAATACCCAGTTTTCTCTACATAAACAAATGTACCAGAATGGAGCACTTTTAATGCACCATTGCTTATAAATAAATATGACCCCCACATCAACTTTAGTGCATGTATTATATTATCCTATTTAACCCCTTAACCAAGCAACGTCCATTTATATATAGTGGCTTTGAAAGGAATAGTGTGCAGTATCAGAAACAGGTTGAGGTTGCAGGAGGGCATACTTGAGATATTGGAAATAAATGGGTGAAGAGCGTGTAACTCCATGTTACTTACACCCAGTTCCTGTTGCTCTCAGACATTAAGAAGATGCCATTGGGAAAGCTGAGCAAGGCACAGATCGCCAAGGGGTTTGAGGCTTTAGAGGAGCTTGCAGAGTCCATGAAGAAGAGGACTTCCAAGAGTAAGCTGGAAGAGCTCTCCTCAAAGTTCTACACCATCATCCCTCACAACTTTGGGCGCATGAGGCCGCCAGTTATAGACACCCTGGAAATAATAGCCGCCAAAAAAGAGATGCTTCTGGTAAACATGGATTTTTGTTTTTTTGTTTTGTTTTTGTGAAACCATTGATCGCCAATGTGATATTTTAGTGTTAAAGACTAACAGATAAGATTACACTTTTACAAAGACATGTAAAAATATAAAAATCTTTCATTTCTGTAATGAATTCAGCTACTTAAAATGGATCACCTTTATTAATAAGGGATGATATAACTTAGTTCCTTATTTCACTGAATTCTGCCCTTCAGGTTTTTACTTGAGTATAACACTGTCCTGTGAACTGTGTAAAACCTGTTGAATGGTATCTGCTTGCAGGTTCTGGCGGATATTGAACTGGTTCAAAGTCTCCAGGCAGAAAAGGACAAAGTTAAGGTGGAGGAGATTGAAGCGGTGCCTCACCCACTCGACCAGAACTATCTGCTTCTGAAATGTAACCTTTCACTGATGGCTAAACCTTCCAAAACATACAAGGTACAGTGTTGTCACTTCAGTTTTAAAAAATCTTGAATTGATCACTTGACAGTCAGAGTGAATATTTGTGTATGCAGTGTAGGTGATGCAGTACAAAAAAACAAATTCTCCAGGTATCCATTTATTAAATGATCAGAATGATTTGTATCAATGTGCAATACTGGAAAGTTGTGTTTTTTTTTTTTTTTTAATAGGTAATACAGAAATACCTTGATGAAACTGGACAATCGGGGAGAAAACTCCAGCTTCTCAATGTGTGGGAGGTTGACAGGGAAAAGGAGGTGAGCTGGTATATTATACATCATTGGGTTTTCCTAACTTTGTATAGCCCCATTTGCTCCTCTAATGTTGTTGAATGATGATCGTTCTAAGGTGTGCAACAACACAGAAATGTTTCATATTTTGGGGAGTCTCCAGTTCTGCCACACTTTCAACGCCTTTCAGAATGCATAAGAGAAAATAAAAACAAATACGTTGTTATTGGTGATAGGAAGGTTTTCACATTTGACATACAGTAATCAATATTCACTGTAAATAGTTATATTCTTAAAGCATTAGAGTGCATGTAAACAACTGCAAGGCAATGATTTTTGACTGTGCTCAATGCCTTGTCTTTCTGGTGTTTTTAAGGACGATCGCTTTCAAGCTCATGATAACCTAGACAACCGTCGTTTGCTGTGGCACGGGACCAACGTTGCCGTTGTCGCGGCGATCCTGAAGAGCGGTCTCAGGATCATGCCACATTCCGGGGGTCGTGTAGGAAAGGGAATTTACCTAGCATCTGAGAACAGCAAGTCTGCATGTTACGGTAAGGTTGAGGGAAGACTCTCAGTAACAATTTACTCTGGGTTTAGGAGTTTTTATTCAGATATAATCACTGCAAACTTTATTTTATTTTTCTTCAACGTAGAAGGGATTTATCTTCTGTCATAGTGAATGGTCATAGAAATATTTGCATGGTGAACAATTGCTGAAAATGGGATTTGGTTTTGATAAGTCACAAGCTGTTATTACTGAGAACAGACGTTTTTATCGTTATATTTACAGATGTGATCAAATTTGTTGGTACCCCTCCACAAAAAACGAAGAATGCACAATTTTCTCTGAAATAACTTGAAACTGACAAAAGTAATTGGCATCCACCATTGTTTATTCCATATTTAATAGAAATCAGACTTTGCTTTTGATTTTTTATTCAACATAATATTGTAAATAAGAAAACAAATGAAAATGGCATGGACAAAAATGATGGGACCGCTAACCTAATATTTTATTGCACAACCTTTAGAGGCAATCACTGCAATCAAACTTTTTCTGTAGCTCTCAATGAGACTTCTGCACCTGTTAACAGGTAGTTTGGCCCACTCTTCCTGAGCAAACTGCTCCAGCTGTCTCAGGTTTGATGGGTGCCTTCTCCAGACTGCAAGTTTCAGCTCTTTCCATAGATGTTCGATAGGATTCAGATCAGGACTCATAGAAGGCCACTTCAGAATAGTCCAATGTTTTGTTCTTATCGATTCTTGGGTGCTTTTAGCTGTGTGTTTTGGGTCATTATCCTGTTGGAGGACCCATGACCTGCGACTGAGACAGAGCTTTCTGACACTAGGCAGTACGTTTCGCTCCAGAATGCCTTGATAGTCTTGAGATTTCATTGTGCCCTGCACAGATTCAAGGCACCCTGTGCCAGGCGCAGCAAAGCAGCCCCAAAACATAACCGAGCCTCCTCCATGTTTCACTGTAGGTATGGTGTTTTTTTCTTTGAAAGCTTCATTTTTTCGTCTGTGAACATAGAGCTGATGTGACTTGCCAAAAAGCTCCAGTTTTGACTCATCTGTCCAAAGGACATTCTCCCAGAAGGATTGTGGCTTGTCAATATGCATTTCAGCAAATTCCAGTCTGGCTTTTTTATGTTTCTTTCAAAAGTGGAGTCCTCCTGGGTCTTCTTCCATGGAGCCCACTTTCGCTCAAAAAGCGACGGATGGTGCGATCAGAAACTGACGTACCTTCACCTTGGAGTTCAGCTTGTATCTCTTTGGCAGTTATCCTTGGTTCTTTTTCTGCCATTCGCACTATCCTTCTGTTCACTCTGGGGTTGATTTTCCTCTTGCGGCCGCGCCCAGGGAGGTTGGCTGCAGTTCCATGGACCTTAAACTTCTTAATAATATTTGCAACTGTTGTCACAGGAACATCAAGCTGCTTGGAGATGGTCTTGTAGCCTTTACCTTTACCATGCTTGTCTATTATTTTCTTTCTGATCTCCTCAGTCAACTCTCTCCTTTGCTTTCTCTGGTTTTCACAGCTTCTTTGCTTTATTCTATGACATACCAAAGGCATGCAAGTATACATGATAAAATAGCTTTTAATTTCATCACTTTTCAGGAGGAATGAAGCATTATTTCAATGAGCTGTAAGGGTACCAACAAATTTGAGCACGTCTGTATATGAAGATATACAATAAAAGAAAATACGATTTCTCAGGCAGGTTGTCGGGGATTACAAAATCCTACTAAAGCACAAGGATTTTCCTGTGATATTTCTTGCAGTTCGACCCTCTGCCAATAATACAGGGATCATGTTCCTTACTGAGGCTGCGCTTGGGAACGAGTTCAGTATTGCAAAGGATGATTCCTCGCTGGAGGCGGCACCAGAAGGGTATGACAGTGTGGTGGCACGGGGCATGACAGAACCAGGTAAGAAGATGCAACTCTTTTGCTTTCTGTCTTCTAGTAACTATAGCAGTACAGCAATGAGAATAGTGTTTAGTAATGTCATATTGCCACAAAATAAAAGTGGTTAATGTGGACTTCAAGGTCATCAAGGTGACGTTCAGACAGGACAATAGGGAAATGATTTGGAGCTTGGTTAACATGGTTAGATTAACTCATGTCTGATTAGCTAAACTTTCAGACCTCGTTGATTAGATTAAACTGCATAAATGGTTAGAAATGCTTTTTTTATTTTTTAAAAGATAAAGGAGGGAGAATTATTGCCTTATTGGATAATATTTCAGATACTATATTCAGACGTTCATACACCTGACAAGCTTTTACACTAACCATTGTTTTTTTGTATTTGTTTTAGACCCTTCCAAGGATACAGAGATCATTCTGGATGGCAGGAAAGTGGTTGTTCCTCAGGGGAAGCCTATTCCTCAGCCGAAGTACAAAGACAGCTACTTCAATCAGAGCGAGTACCTTGTCTACAAGGAGAGCCAGTGCCGGATTCGGTACCTCCTGGAACTGAAGTTTTGAGCACCACTGTACTTTATTTTCACCATCGATGAATAGTATGCATAGCCTGTTCCTCTTAAAGATATGGTGAATTATCTTATGACAGGGGCAAGTGTCCTAAAGGAACGGTGTAATCGTAAGTGTGAGTTTAAAACATTGCTGTTAGCATAACATTTGCTCCCCTCTCCCAAAACAAAAGCAATGTATCTCTGTTATTGCAGAACGGGTATACCAATGACTTTTTCTGCTGTTCATTAATGATAAGACACTTTCTGCAAACCCCTTTATCAGCAGCCTATTTAAAAAAATGAATATATATATATATATATATATATATATATATATATATATATATATATATATATATATATATATATATATATATATATATATTACTAATAGGACGGAATAAATGAAGGACAAACAGTACAGCCGTTGCATGGTGTAGTATACAGAACATGTGAACTAAACAGCCATTTAAGTTCATATAGTCGTAGCAACATTTGCTATAGTAATGGCACACAAAGTTACATGATAGAATGACATTATAGAAGAGAACTAGAATTAATGCAGCTAGGTGTCCTATATGAAAAGCATGCTTTACAAGTAATGCTTTGAACTGTTTTGCACACCAGCACCATTTTCGGCAAGTAAAAGTGAAGAAGATTTGCCATTGCTTTTTGTTTTTTTTGTTTTTTTCAGATGTGCTTTTCTGTATGTGATTTTCAGTTGATAGAAAAAAGGGCAAGACCCATATTTAAGGAATTGTGCACTAGGTTAAATGAGACCCCTGTTACCATGGCAGCAAGGTTATATCTCTGATTTATGTTTTGCCAGAGGAAATGGCAGATGTTTCTTTTATAACACGCTCCTTAATTTTGCCTTATGTTCTGTATCCCTTCTTTTGTACAGGTTATACTCTTTGTTTTCGAAGTCTAGTAGATACGGTAATTCATATTTATAATTTGCTTTGTGAAAACTGTCCAATGTTGCTGTGAACAAGAAGGCAAGTAATGTGCCAGGGAAATGTGAGTTAAGGTTTGGCAGGTCTTTTGTGAAATGATCAGAATATAAGAATTATGTGCAGTAAATTCCGAAGGACCTTTTATAACATTTAGGTTTGTGGGAGGCAGAAACTCATATCTTGAGTTTGTCTGAATTCTTCACCAGATCCTTAGTTTAATGTTGTATGCTGAACTGTTACAGTACATTGTAATGTATATGTTTTAAACAAGCAATGGATTATTAGCATAGTTTATACGGCATGTAGTAAAATACATAGGAACCTCTATTTCTTGACTGTGCTTATGCTAATGTATAGGCATCACTAAAGTAGTTAGTGAATATCAGAGTGATAATGCACATGCCACTGTTATGTGGGTCATTGTTTTTGTTGGGAGAAAAATCTGTTATTTAATTATTGTTCCCTATTTATAAAGCTATAGCTTGTGGTATTTAAACAAGTTTTTCCAAAGTCTCTTGTTATTTTTAAATACAGCTAAAAAAAAAAAAATAGAATCTTTTGATAACACTAGTTATGCCTTAATATTAGTAGGGTCCATACTGAAACAAAAATATTAAATTATTTGAATGCATTCCCTTTTTAAATGTGGATTCTGAATCACTGCCTGTAGCAGTTTCTGCCAAAGGATTATTGTTACAATCAGTTAGAAATCATGACCAGTAATACTTTCAGTTGCGGTCCAAAGCAATTTGCTGTAACACAGGCCATTTTGCATCTGTAATTTCCTGTCTAATGAAGAGTGCTTGCTGCTACCATGTGTAACACTTACTATTTGTATGTATGTGTCTATGCATACCGATTCCTTAACCTTTTGCTGTTGAAAATGTGCTGAAATTAAAAAAGCCTGCCCCCACACCCATTGTGTATACAGCAAAGTGCCTTTAGTTGAGTCCCCTCTGTTCTGTGTTCTAGTCTGAAGATGTATCATGAATATGAGTGCTAGGTAATGAAAGGTCTTGTTATAAGATGATACTGTGGGTGAAGTCATGCAGTAAAGGCGATTGGGTTGAATTGTGGTTATAGTTGTATTTGTAGAGTTGAAATAATAAACAAAAATGTTGTTTCTCTTTTTGGTTGTTGTGTTGTTTTATTCTATTTTACTCCTGTAAAGAAACTCCTAACAGCTATAAGTACTGTACGCAATGTTACACTGTCATGGTGTACTGTGTATTGGGTTAGCTGCCAATAGATGGCACTAAAACACATCTCCCAGGTACAATCTACAGTAGCTGATGATTATCTTACATAGTTATACAGTACACTATCCTAATAGCGCTTCAGTTTACATATATATAATGTGTGTGTGTGTTGCAACTAAAGAGTATATATCTATCTCTAAAGTAGATTTGTCCACACAACCTATGCTTACAACATTAAAATACATAGGGACCAGTCGTGTGCAATTTCATTGAAAGATACTCCCTTTTCGTCAGTCCCTGGGGAGAAGCTTACAGTATGTATTTGGGGGGGTTATCGTCAAAGTGTGGTTACTGTTGATAAGCTGCTGTTGCAGCATTTGTTGATTTTGATTACATTTTAAACACTTGTGCCCCTCCAGTTCTTCTTGAATCCAATGGAGCATTGATGGAGATTATATATATATATATATATATATATATATATATATATATATATATATATATATATATATATATATATGAATCATGATTGGTTGTCATAAGAGGAAAAATAGATTGCCTTAACTATTTCCCTAACATCCTTACCCCAAAAGTCTCAGTCTGTCATGTGATTGGTTCACTTCACTGTCAGTCTCGCCACTTTTCAAAGGAATGCCGTTCTCCCCTGCACTCTTCACAAGAGAAAATGGCTGAACACCGATTCTATGAGTTAACAGAAAATGAATTACAAAACATGACGAAAACAATTATGACGGGCGGGATATAAACTGAATTATGCAGCAGTCAGCAAACCAGACGGAGACAGAGAAAAACTTTGCTAACTATGCGGTATGAACTTCAAAAACACTTTCTGTTATTTATTTGTTATTTATTTACATATGCTGTATCAGCTATATTTAAACAAAATATATAAAGCCGTATTTACTATCCAACCTTGCCTCACTACTTTCTTGACTGATTCGTATTGCAGACTCAGTCATAGTGGAAAATTAAATGCCCCCCGGGAAGACTATTGTTACCTCCAGGGTGCTGCGGCTTCAGGCATTATAGCCCCCTGTCAGTAACAATAGTTTTTCCTCGGGTCAATAATTTTCTACTATAGCCCTCCTCTCCAGTCCATATATATGTTGTTTAACTAATGGTAAAAAAAATATATTGTCATTTATATATATATATATATATATATATATATATATATATATATATATATATATATAGATAAGAGTACATTTAAACTCCAACCCTTTTTTTCATTTAATGGGATAAGGTTTTCCAGGAAATGTAGATTTTTTAAATACAGTGTATAGATTCCTTGTGTCATTCACCTGTTTCAGTAAAACATGACACAGCATGTGTTAAGTGGAGACATAAATGGAATGGGGGATTATATTTAAGTGTAGAAAAATATTTCAGACACTTTAGAGACAAAGTCCTTTACAATGTATAACATCCCAGCAAGTAAGCTGTTTCATGTGGAATAATATTGAATTATCAAATGTTCTTCAGGCTGTTGTGAAACAGCAGCAAAACATCCCCGTGTCAAAGGAAAACAAGACATCCGATACTGCAATACCAAGTAAACAACACAGCTTTGGCAAAGAATTGTTTGTATGAAATACATGAGAGTTTTCCATCGCATGCATTCAATGCATTGAAAGTGTGTGTGTATTTGCCTTTATGAATGACTGAAGACCATGCTGTCTTAAGAAGTATAGGAAAGTCTAACTAATTAAAGCAAAATCCAGATCCCAACTATTATTCTTATAGTTTGTTTTCCTTGCTCCAGTTATGTCATTAATAGCATAGGTTTACTGTGGAAGTTAATATGTTAAATTACCGTTAAAGATAATCTGAGCAAGTGAAACTGTATAACCGGGCCAGTATTGATATTTAAAAATGTTCACAACAAATAATACATATTTGCAATTGAGAAGGTACAATGAAGGGCAACTAGGCTAATCCCAGGACTAAAGAGAGTTATAATGGTAAGCAAAAAGAATAAAATCTCTAAATTTTAGAATTAAGAAATAATTTGATTATGCCTTAGTTAGATTAATTTGATTTGATTTATCATACTCTTTTAAAAATAAAAGCCCTTATCAATTATGGCTATATACTGTATGCATGGTATCTATAAAACAGGGATAGTGAGAGAATTTGTGGATTGGAAGGTTATTGCTCTTATAAAAGTTAAAAATAGTTTATCATGATAACAAAGTGTCATAAACACTATACCAGCTAGGCACAGTATGGTACATCACAGATAAGTATTGTAAATCAGTGTGAACACTATTGTAGTCAACTCTGGTGAAGCATAGTAAACAATGAGATCACAGTGCAATTCAAAACTTTTATTAGAGTGGATTCAAGTCCTTTGGAAGTCTGAACTTCAGGACAGTGTGGCATCCTATTAGAAAGAGGAAGATATAGTTCTGATGAAGAGGAGACAAGTGCTGGTGTCTGTAAGAGCTTTACCAGCTTTAGAGGCACACATTCAGAAAGTCTATGGATTCCATAAGAAGATGGACCTTGATAAACCAGGGCTGTCTAAATCAATTGCCCTTCACAGCCAAGTTTCATCATCAAAACAATAAAACGACACCAAATGCTGCGGTACAAGCCTTCCTCAGTCACTTTCACTGTGGTGCTCAAGTGTGGGCACTAGGACCCAGGAGAGCCTGGGCTGTGAGGGACAGAGAGAGAGCGTGTGTGTTGTTTAAAAAGCCAAGCACACACAATGTGTGACAGTCACTGCCACACACCGCACTGGACAGGGTGAGCAAGCGAGGGAAAGAGAATGAGAGCATCATCAGATATCATCCGTTCAAAATCAAACTGCGACTAAATAACAATAGACAGACCCACTGCCATCTGAGTTGTGACACCAGCAACAGAGATCTAGACTTGTTCAGCTGAAAACAGAGGAACAACAAGGCTGAAATTAGCAGAGAATGGAAATCTGTCTTTAATCTAGGATCACAGAATCCATTGAAACCACTTACTTTCTTTTTACCAATATTACCAACATAATTCAGACTGTCAAGAACAACAGTGAATAGAACCTCCATCCACGAACCACCAATATAACCTTGAAAACAATATATGTATATATGTATATATATATATATATATATATATATATATATATATATATATATATACAGCAATCTGATGATAGAGGACCTGTCTCTTATTGCAGGCTGCAAGAGCTCATAGCTGATATTCTTTCTGATATTAATGTCTCCTGAAGTTGAGAGTATAGAAGGTAACCAAAGCACGCGCTAAAAAGTCAAAACTGCAGAGTTACTAAAAACTGAAGACATTGGTAAATATCAAGGGGAGCCAAAAGTTTATATGAAAAACAGATTCTAGTTATAGGAAATTGTTTATGGATGCTTCATTCAGAATTATACATTACATCCTAATTAAAGTGTGGAAAGGCAGAAATATATTTTACATAAAAGTTGAAAAGGGCAAAAAATACACCAGGCTTAACAAAATAAAACAACTGCAATTCATGGGATGGACTGAAATCAAAGCTGCTCACTTCCATTTGGATGGCTGGATGGTTTCATTACTTCTGTGAAGGTGCGGGTAGGTGAGTACTTTATATGTGTTTCTATTTGAAATGAACCAATTAGCAAACTGGATTGAGTTTCACAAATGTAAAAGGCTACAGTGTGGAAGAGCGGAGGCAGTGTAGAATGTCTTTTCAGTATTACAAGTCTCTGTGACACAGATGTAGCATCTTGGTCCAAGGTTTAAATCTTACCCAGGAATAACCTGTTTATACTCCTGGCACCCTGGCATGTCTTGATTTTAGAGGGGCCAGAATTTGAATAAGATTTCAGGGTAATATTCACAATATACAGTAACCAGTAATGATAGTTTGTAGTATATCCAAACATAAATAAATAAAGCTCCACACTTCTGTCCAGTACATTTCCATTTTACATTGGACGCACACTCCCTAAAGTGAAGATTATCAATACATTCTGTCAGTGCTGGCCATGGGTTTGGATGCAGATATCTCTGTCCACTAAGTACTAGACAAAGTAAAATCTCCAGGTTGTCTTAATTGAAGAAAGACCTCATTTGAACAGCGTTCTCTTTTGTAAGTTGATTTTACTTAAAAAAAAATAAATAGTCAAATATTTTTCTAAGTTTCTTGAACATATCATATTGAATTTGTTTAATTAGGATTATGTTTCCACATCTTTTTATTGTTTATATTAGAATACGCACATTAAGTTTCCTATACAGGGATATTTATTCAGTAGAGGGGTGTAGCAATGATAAGTAATTTTGAACTGCATTTTATGTATGCAAAAATCTATTAAAAAAATGATTAGTCCTCCTGATTAAATCAATCATTTACAATGACTGTTTACATTTAGGCATAAACCTTTTGAATTAAGCTTTGTAAGTGATGGCAATACATTTAAATAAATGTGTATCTGCTTTTGATTTGTTGAAGTGTGAATTATTTGGGGATGTTATGTTAGAAATCAATCGAATTCCATATATTAACAAAGCTTCCTGTTATGTCCTGTTTTACAATGATGACCCTCTGACGGGAAGACTTGCTGTTATTCAGAAGCACTATTGATTTAATGGGGGTGAACAACCTTTAGGTTTAAAAAATATTATGCTCAACAAGTGTATGCGTGAGCAGCATAACATGCATAACATGAGCTCATATTTAGTATAAGCATTTTGCTTGTGTTTGGCTTGTGCTGCTTAATTAAAAATGCTTCTAGTAATAGGGGCCTGAATTCTCTACTTTTCCTTATTAGGTCCAATGCACCACAATTTTAAATTGTGGCTGTAGTAACCTCAAAAGTGTGTCCCAGTTAGGACCCGTACTTAACTGAATTACACAACAGTACGCTAAGCTCTTATAAAAGTTGACTTCAGTATCTGAGTATAATAAGACACAACCCAGCTTTGAAAAAAAAAGAAGAAAAAAAAAAACAGAATTGTCTACCAATCTAACTGCTTGCATGGGTAAACCGCAATATTACTACGTTAGTATTTTATAACTATGCAATATTCTGACAAATCATTGCTTGTGTAATTTGAAATTATTATTATTTCCTGTATACTCGTTAAGCTCAATGTTGGAGTTTTTTTTTTTTTTGGTTTAATTATCAAAGAAATATATAAAGGTATAAAAATATACATTAAAGGGGAAAGGGATCGTTTGTGAATTTTTAAATTTACTGTCAGATTCAGCATAAATACTGAACATTTTTCTAAAACTGATACAGCTGGAGGTCTTGTCTATTTCCACCTTTTCATATTAGGTCTTGAGAGGTTTCCATGGAAACTGAGCTTGAGACAAGGGGACTACAATATCTGATATAATTATTAGTTAGCCCTGCACATAGTTATGTAGCAATATATGTATTGCTTTCTGTTATTAAAAAAAACTAATTACTAGCTTTTTTTGTGACTTTTTAAAACTATGATAACTGTATTCGAGTATATAATGCTAACACTGCCAGTTATCTAACACAGTTGTTTTTTGTTTTGTTATTTTTTAAAAACTGCTATAAAGATGGCTGAGCCATAATTAAAATGTAATTCTGGGGAAAGGCAAATTATACAGAAGAGTATGTTCTCGAGCTATGAGCACGTACTTATTATGTATGTACTTGTTATGTCAATATATGATATCATTTTAACCACGGCTCTGAAATAGGTTTCCTCCTTATGTTGAACAGCCTTGGATAAACTAGTATTCAGTAGATAAACTGTTAGCTGTTTACACAACATTTAATGTTCAGTAGGACAGAGGATACAGCATTTTCCATATTGCGTTTCAAGCGGAAACTTTGTGGTCAGCAGAGATCATTCTGTAACACAGTCCTAAATGGAATTTTCCTCAAGAAAGAAAATCTGCAGGCTGTAGATAAGTGATCCACAGGTTCAGAAGGGTAGAGGATATTTGGTTCCATGCAGGTGTCTGTGTATTTATCAAAGTGCATTGGTTCTAATGGAAACACTATTGTTATGGTGCTAAAGAGTGAACCTTTTAACCACGTTTTGTTTGCCTACTGTTAAATATGTGTGCTATGTTTACCTGTTTTCTTTCATAATTAATTCAAATCATTTACTTAATGGGTTATGAAAATATTAATATTTGCTTTCACTGATCAGTGTTATAGTCAATCTGGCCATTTCATTTACCCAGTTGAAAGCTGTGATTTGATATGCTTGACTGTTAAAATAATTAAAAAAAAAGAAAAAGGGTGCAATTAAATACATTGGATCCCTATGCATTTACTAGCATGCTATCATGCCCATGTACCCAATATTTTCTCATACAGGTGGTCATTACCAAAATTAACAAAATCTACTATATTGTTTTGTTTTGTATAGAATTGTGTAGAGGTTTACAGACTTAATTTCACATTCTAGTTTTACCCGATAGAAGAATTTTAATGTGCAGTATATGTACGAATGCAATGTGAATTGAAGCATTTTTCACTGAAAATAGGCACCACTATTTCTATATGTTAAAAAAGAATTAGAACTACCCTGAATGTAAATACAATACATTTAATAACCAACTCTTTTGTATTGTGTTTTTTCAGGAACCAGCGTGTTGCTGATATTAAATAAGAATATTCATGATTCCAGTGGATAGGTAATTTAGAACAATACAAACCACCTGGAACTGACTGCTGTGCCTGTGCAAAGCCTTCTCACTTTGGAGGAGAATTATGGAGGTCTACAATGAACTTGTGGACCAGATGACCAACACAACAGCAGAGAACAACACTTATGGGCACTGGAAGCCTTTCTCCACAGTTTCCTCCATGGAACTCGGGGTAATTTCTAATGGACAGTCCAGAATCAGAGATCTAATTGGGATTTTTTTCATGGTGTTGCTCAGCATCATTGCACTGCTGGCCAACACAGCTGTGATTGTGGTCATTATCAAATCGCCGCAGCTGAGGAAGTTTGTTTTCGTATTCCATCTGTGTGTGGTGGACCTTCTCTCTGCCATCTTCTTGATGCCTCTGGCGATTGTTTCCAGCTCCCATTTTTTTGGCACAGTGATGTTTAGCCTGTTGGAATGTCAGGTTTTCATATTTCTAAATGTTTGCTTGATTTGTGCATCTATTCTCACCGTCACGGCCATCAGCATTGAACGATATTACTACATAGTCTATCCCATGAGGTACGAGGTTAAAATGACAGCTGGCCTAGCCGTAGCCGTCGTGGTTTTTATATGGATCAAGTCAATTTTACTGGCCTCCATTCCGCTGTTGACCTGGCCCACTTATGGAATTCAAGGCCCAACCAATGCTACCAATTGCTCTTTATACTGGAGCCCCAGTGACTACAAAATGGTCTTTGTCATCATTTTCAGCATCCTTTGTTTTTTCCTACCAACTATTATCATCTTCATTGTCTACTGCAGTGTTTATAAGGTGGCAAGGATTGCAGCCTTGCAGCAAGGGCCTGTCCCTTCATGGGTTAACAGTTCAAAGAGCCGCTCAGACTCAATTAACAGCCAAACAACCATCATCACCACAAGGAATCTTCCTCAAAGACTGTCTGCTGAGAACATCTTTGGGGGAAGCAAAGCTGCTTTTACTTTGATCATTATCGTAGGCCAATTTCTGCTCTGCTGGATGCCTTTCTTTTCCTTTCATCTCCATTTGTCAATCAATGAGGCTGTCAGAAGCCCTGGAGATGTAGAGACCATAGTTACCTGGCTTGCCTATTCCTCATTTGCTATTAACCCTTTCTTCTATGGACTACTGAACCGTCAGATAAGAGAGGAACTCTGTAAGCTCAAAAGGTGCTATATGACCAGGACTACAGAGTTGGGCCTTGCAAGCCAAGAAGGTTCCATCCAGGAGAACTTCCTGCAGTTCTTACAAAGGACCAGCTGCACAGTGGAAACCAGGTCAAGCTGCATCAATTCCAGCCCCAGGAACACTCTGGACCAAACTGGTTTCAGAATCCCAGGTCAAATCCCAGAATAATTTATAAAAAATGTAAAGTATGCACACATACTAAAAGACCATTCTTGCAATAACTGTGGCTGTTGATCCTGGACTTAGAGGTCAGTTACAGGTTCAAATGAGGTATTTTTATTTCTTTCAAAAAAGAATAACAATATTACTGTTGTGTGAGATGTTCAAATGACCTAAGACAGCAGCCAGTGTGAGCACTGTGTACAAAACAGAAGAATGCCTTTATTCATTTTTGTTTACACTAGGAGAACAGTGGATAGTGAACAAAGAATTCCTTTCTTACATTGGTTTACTGCTTTTTCACAACTAAGTATCTGTAAGAATTGTGTGGGTTACTTTAATTTTTAATTATAATTATTATTCATTTTCCTCATTACAAAACGGTAGTTGGGAGTCATAGTCATGAGTTATACACATATATGAAGAGAATAACATCAGTAAAATTAATATATATATATATATATATATATATATATATATATATATATATATATATATATATATATATATATATATATATATATACATACATATATATATATACACATACACAAATCTACTATAACCCCTTTCACACTGGCACTCCTATCTGGGTCGGACCTGGGTTCTGGCTGCCTGGGTCACAATCCTGCGTAGTGTGAAACCACGTACCTGGGTCATACCCAGGTCCCAGCGACCCACCTCAGGATGTGGGTCGACATGCTTTGACCCGGGTTGAGCGAGACAAAATGCATGACAGCCGTTCTTAAGCTGACGAAATAAAAAAACAACCACGTCTGCGTGAAGGTTTCACTTCTGCAAGGAATGTTTTTGTTTATTCTGTTTAGCCATATTTTTGTTGCTTGAGACACGTCATGAGCCAGATTGCAGCAGGGATGAAGACACATTTGCTCTAATCAACATTTGGGCCGACGGTTCAATCCAGAGAAGCCTGGATTAAAGCGTCTGTAACAAGCTGCTTCCAGGGAATTGATACGCGCATTGTGTACTTGCGTCTGTCATCGTGTAGCTAAACCGCATGACACCGGGTCCTGCCGAGGTATGTTCTGACCCGGGTAGAGCATGCCAGTATGAAAGGGGCTATACAGGTAGAATGCAAGTGGTCTCAAATAAAGCTTCACCCTTAAATCAGTGTGCATACATCTTAAAGTAGATACCTTTTTTAGGATAGCCAGTCATCATCATCATCATCATCATCATCATCATCATAATAATAATATACTGTATTTTTACTTTCAAAATACTTTTAAGTTTTATGTAAAGTTGTTTATTCTTGGAAAACCTAGAATGATCAGAAGCCCCAGCCTAATGCAATCTCACACTGTGGCTATTCACAAAGTAAGAGTATGGATTTTTTATGAAGATATAAACAGGCCCACACACCACTCATATATAATATAAATGCACAGTTAGATATATTAGTCAATACCAGATGTTTGTGTACATGTAATTTAATGAAAAATGATGATATATAACACTCGAAAAGGTAGTTGCTTGATGTTCCTTTCATATTCATATTATCTGTCATATCCCTGTCTTTGTTCAAAATGGCATTCTGGAATAAAAGCGATATTGATTCAAATAGAATAATTTAAGAGAATTATATTGTTAACTCCTACCATATTATAGTTTGTTGGAATGCTATTTATAAATGTATTGTGTTTTTTTTTAAAATAAATAAATACATATAATATGATTGAACTGAAGCCTTGTTTCATTTCTTTTTCTTAGAATACTTGTGGTTTGAACTGATCTGCTTTGTGTTTAATCAAATAAGGTTTGGGGATGTCTCTCTTTCTGCAGTGCTTCCCAAATCAGTAAAGGCAATTCTTTATTACAAATGGGGATGCGATAGTTTCAAGAACCTGGAATGAAAATACAAAAATGTAAATATACCTGCAGTCTCACATACTATAAAAAAAAAAAAAATCAAAAGTTCTAATTCAGCCCCTTCAAGCCATCTGTCAGTTCCACTTAAAACAAGCGAAATTGGGCTTGCCCATGCAGGCAGTCACTCTACAATTCTCCTTTGGCACTTACAGCACATATTTTGTGCTTTTCTTGTTCCTGGTCGCTTATCTCAAAAGTAAAAAACATAACAAATGTTTGTGGTCAATACATGCATAAAAACTGCAGGTTCCTGGTCCTAGTGTGCAGCACGAGACTATAATCTTCCATGTCTGCACGCTTATCAGCCTCAGAATAGCAGAACGTAAGTAGTAATCCCTCTGCAACCCCTCCCTCCCCCCGAGGGAAAGTAACACCATCACCACGAGAACCAGGTCACTTTTTTTTCTGTCAGAAATCTGGCAACCCCGCTCAGTCGCCATGGGAACGAGATGAGACAGGAAGCTAATAACTTTCCTGTTGCTCACATAGCAACAAGGTGATTTTAAGCAGGAGCTTTCTGCTGGAGACAAACACTAAGCAAGAGAGTGAGTTGTTCAAGGCATGCTTTAATACTACATTGCACTTCGCCTGTTGTTGCCGTAAGATCTATAGCTCTCAAATCGGGGGGACCACTTTAAAAGCATGCAGGTAAAAGCTTATTGTGACACAGCTTCAGACTTGGGTGACTTCAATCAAAAAGTACAGTGCCTGTATTATTTTGTTATTGCCACCGGGATTTAACAATCCAGCAGTATTGGTTTCCTCTACTATGAAGATGCCCCCCAGATCTCAACAGGCTTTTTGCTATCCAAATGCCTAATGGATATCCAGGATTTGATGTTGCAGGATTGGCCTAAAATAAACATTCCATCTGGAAATCAGGGGGGAATTCTGCCTTACTCATGCATATTCATGAGTGCAAAACAAGTCATTAGAAACAATTGTGGGATAAGGATAAGAAAGAAAAAATAAATATTATGCAAATCCTGTTGAAATTCAGCATAGTTTACATAAATCACCTTTTTGAATGCTCTTCTGTGAGGCTTGTGGTGTGAGTAAAGTTTTTTTTTTACTGTCCTAAAAAATGTGATCCAAATTTGAAAGACTTTGAAAACAAAGTCAACAGGCACTCAGAAATAAGGAAATGTAAGACTGCAATCACTGCCTGTCTAAAAGACAATATAGCTTAAATAGAAAATCATATAGCATGCCATGCACATTAATTACCAGTATATATACATCACATTCACTGTCGATGAAACAAAAAAGTTCATAAGCTTTGAGAATAAGACAGTAAGTCCATTTGGTTTGAAATAAAAATGTTCCAATTCCAATTTGATTTATTTAGTTTTTTAAATAACAAGATCTAATTATATGACAAATATAATTCATTTGTGAATTGTCTTATTATATAAACTTACACTGGAAACCTTAACAACAAATGTATTTCTGTTCTTGAATACACTACATATTACTTCAACAACCAGCAACAGATCCCCTATAAAAGACAAACAAAAACTACATAAACAGTACTACACATTTACTATTAAATTACTATGTTCATAAATGATATAACAGTACAATGAAGTGATGGTAAGATTGGAGCATTTCTATACGTATAGGTATGTACGCTGTTTATGGAATCAATTTGGGATTACTTGTTGTGTTATGACACACTAGAGGGCTACCACATAATTATTACCACGGAAACATGACTCGCTTACTTCTTGAATGCTTTTGCATCAATTGTGTTTCAGTAGTAATTGGGTAGTTTTGATCATAAGAGTCACACAACAAAAGGCTGAAGTATGTTATATGAAGCAGCATAAACCGGACTATAGCGACACGCATTATAATATTATTATGATATTAAAAGAGACCTTTGAGTTTAACTACCCAGTTTGCAAATGGTATTCTTTTTAAAGAACACGTCTTTAACCAAATGAAATTAGCATGATTCGGGGAGAAGGCTCTCCACTGACACTCAGATGGGCAGCAGTGTGGAGTAGTGGTTAGGGCTCTTGACTCTTGACCGGAGGGTTGTGGGTTCAATCCCCAGTGGGGGACACTGCTGTTGTACCCTTGAGCAAGGTACTTTACCTAGATTGCTCCAGTAAAAACCCAACTGTATAAATGGGTAATTGTATGTAAAAATAATGTGATATCTGTATAATGTGAAATAATGTATAATGTGATATCTTGTAACAATTGTAAGTCGCCCTGGATAAGGGCGTCTGCTAATTAATAAATAATAATAATAATTATAATAATGAATAAGCACTGTTTGAAGGCAAGCAGGCTAATGTTTTATATAACCAGAATCGGCCTCTTTCAGAAGTAATTAATGTACATTTACAGCTCAGATAATCAAAGTGAGGATCGAGATAATGACAAACCTCTGTTGCTACGGAAACAAGCTCTTTCATAGCCACTGTGCCACACACAACTGTCAGTAAAAAAGAACATTCGCTTATTGAGAACATGTGATCTAATTATATATTCATAATACGTGTTGCATTATGATCAAAACATGTTACGATAAAAATAGAGCTTGCAGCCAGACAGGAATGTTCTGGGGAAGATTTAATTGCACTAATTAAGAATAAGAAAGGCCTGTTTGTCTGTTTTCCTTCAATTTAATTCTTCAAAATCAAACTGTGTCACTGTATTATCTAGTAAGCATTGAAACCCAGTTTTCCCAGTTTCAATAAACAAGGACTTATCAAGTACCGCCTCCATTGTAAAGTGAGCCATAACATATGATGGACACCTGACTTGAGCAAACTCGTTGTTTACCTCCGCCCATGTAGTCAGGTGCTGTTATGAAGCTGTAAATATAGAATGTTATCATATGAATTGTTGCGCAATGAATGAACAGGTTTCATTTGGGCATTCTTAAAAAATCTACACTGATAAATTTAATCCCAAAATATGAATTCTGAGTTAATGAAAATGTGTGTTTTTTGAACCAATCTGAAGAGCTGACATGACTGGGAAACTCTGGGTGTCTACTCAGACTTGAAAATTTGAATCTAAGCAGTTTTTTAGTTCTTCTTTAATACTATGAATTACCTGATTTAGTTTACGTTGAAAATACAAGGTCAGAAATAAAATCTCACGATAGAACATGATTCCTGAGTTGCTGTTTCACTGGTATAATGCAAAACAGTACATGATTTTCAACAGTGCTAAAATTATATACTGTTGCTAAAACGCCCACGCTGGCTTGACGTCAGTGTAATTTGACTTCTGAATGATGTGCCTCCCCACTTACATTTGTACAGATCAGTCTAGCCAAAAATGTACTGGACTAAACCTCTTCAAAACTGTCAATTCCTGCATGAAGAAATTCAAAAACCCCATCTGTTGAACTAATTATTTAACTAAGATGCCATTGATGACACAGAGCTGCTGTCAAATGTTAGGAAATAGAACTAATACTTGGAAATGTTCTTCTATAATAAGATCATAAAGAGGACACATCAGCTAGAAATAAAACTCTCAAAGAACCACATGTTTTGCTAAATTGAGCTTTTACTAATATTAAGCTAGCAATGCATTTGCAGCAGTAATACAAGGCTATACTCAAATCTATCATTAAAATCTAACCTTCAGAATGGTTTATCTAATGGTTTCATATAATGATGCCCCTTAAGAAATGGGTCAGGATATAAACAAGAACAACATCGAGGAAGAAAGACTGGGGTAAGTCGGTTTCTAATTTATAGAAACCATTTGGGTCCTGAAACATTTCCACATCAAGATTTGAACAACATGAATAGTCTAACCTTGCAAGAGGAGCCCTCGCCACACCACCACACCTTATATTACTAGAGGGTACAGGTGTGCTTTGTAAATCTCTGCAAACACTTCCCAGGCTTAGAGACTGGCCTGCTTATGACTCCTAATCTTTATTTTTTATTTTAAAGTCCAGATTGGATTGTAGACTATAGAAGGATCTGGCAGAAGCACTAATGTTAGGATGTTGGAACATGAGGAATTCAAAACAGGGCTAAACAGGTTATTGTTTGAACTTACGGTAGCCAGTGAACTTTGACCAATTCTGTGAGTTTATTTCTCATACAGTATTCTGCACTACAAATATATACCATAGTCCCCCAGGACTATGCAATTGTTATACTATACATAGTTTATACAATTAGGAAAATGCTATAAAAAAAATAATAAAAACGAGAGATGCGGATATCAACAAATAAAGATTAAAATGCACCAGGGCCCCATGAAGGAAGACCAGCATTGTTTTTGATGGTTATAAAAGTTTGAACTATAAAAGGTATATTATAGTTTTCCATCCACAGTTTTTATGGTAACGAATTGCTAGCTGGACATTTATAAGGATGCACGTGCTGGATTCTTTAAAGGAGGAAATCGCCTCAGCTAAACAAATACCAACACATTAAAATCTCAGGCTCTGACAGGTAACAGTTGGGTGTTTTGTGCTTTCTTAGAGACCAACCTGTAATTAAAAAGAGGAACAAGATAAACATGTAAAAACATGTCACACTGTACTTTACAATCAGAGTAATGGAATCAGTTGTTATTTTGTGTTAGTAACAATGTATTGTCCCTTATAAAAGCTTCATTGTAAAAGCATAGCAAAGTGCAATAAAGCAGACTGAAAACGTGGTAAAGCATAGCTAAGCATTGTAAAGAAGAGCGAGGTATGGTCAAGCATATTAATAAATAAATAATAAATATAGCAAATCAGGGTAAAATATGGTAAATGCATAGTATACCCATGGGAAAAGCATGGGAAAACTGCATAAATACCATACAAAAAATACTGTGGTAAACTTTTATAAAGGGTACGGTAATATTAAAATGTTTTATTAGAACAAAATACAGCAATAGAAAAATGTGATTGTACTCTGATGTTATTCTGAACTATTTTAAGGAGATGTCCATCTGTGCAATGTTTGTGTATAACAAAGACAACCTCTGTTTAAAATTCTGTTTTGCTCTCTGAGATCATTGCTGGATATGTTTGCTTAAAAGTCCCACATAGATTTAAACCGAGGAAGGAAAATATAGAGATATTTAAACTAAAACTAGCTTTTGGGAATATAAACAAACCTTAGTAGTACTTCGACAGGAGTAATAAGACACTTAGAAATACATTTTGATATAGGCTCAACTAGTCTTTTAATAATTGAATTTTTTAGCATAGAAAGTCTATAATGGATGGATATAAGAATGATGTAAACAGACACCGGCATTACTGTTTATTTCATTGTAAATGTGAACATTGATTGTGAGCCACTGTAAGACAAGTAGTCATAACAGCTACATCTACTTGTTTTCAGCTTCTTTACAAAAACATCAGTTCAGAACATCCAAGCAGCTTGTTTTAGGGTAGTTCAAGGCTGCTATGGGCTATTAATAGTGAATGGGGCCTGTTAATGGGTACAAAGGTTACTGAACACCAATTTGTTTATAGTGAAGCCACTAGAATCGAACATGTGACCCAGGACAGGGGAATGACACTCTGACCTTTTATATAGATGGATTTTGATGCTGTTGTCAAAAACCCATATGGCACTCTTGGGAACGTGCAACTGAAGTAAACTAAGTTTAGTTTTGTTTTGGTTTTAATAAAAATAATAAGAAAATAAACATTATGAAAATACTGCAAATAGGTTCTGTGGAAATTGAAGGTAATATGCTGGGTGGGTCCCTGTTTCCTAGGAAAGAATTTCAAAAGCCATGTGCAGAATGCATTATCTTGTAATGATTATCTTTATTATTATCATTCAATAGAAATACTAAAATACACACTAATAAGTTCAATGACTTTAGTATTGCCTGTGAACAAAACATTTGAGGACTTCCTCTCCACTCCCTTATATAGTACATATCACTCATGCATGATGTGAAAACTGTTAGATGATAGATCATTTGAAAAGAACTTCAGAAAAAAAAGGATAAGAATAATTACAAAAAACACACTGAGCTTTCTTTGTATTTTTTTTTTTTTCGAAAGTGTATTGCTATTTAATAAAATATAAATTGGGAAGGTATCAAAAACATAAAACAAAGATTAGACAATGCATTTTTTTGTATGTTGAATAAATTACTAATCTGAACAGTCCTCAAATGGTTCGGATAAGCAAGAGGCTAATTGAAGAAAAGTGACTTGAAAACAGAAGAAATGTGAGCTGCTTCTCCAGATATTAGCCAGCAGAGGGCACTGAAAATCAAGACATGGAACACCCCTCCATTTGCACTCCAAGAAGTTTCACACAGATACCCACAATGAGTGACCATGAAAAACCTGGGGAACAGCAGAAGAGCAACAGTATATTTTGAATTTGTTGAACCTGCTGAAAACCAGGGCTGGCCAGACTATTTTACAACCTCAAGCAGTAAATGCTGTAGTACAGAAGGAGCCCAAGTAGCAAAAAGATCCCACCGTCTTAGGGTTAAAATACTATATGACCTCACCAGCTTGGGCTTAAGGTTACATTGAGGGTTTGGTCCTTTTAATTGTGTTCTGTGAACCCTAAGCAGATAGGGTCATATTTCTACTTAAGCCAGTACTGTATTCGCACACTGCTGGATACTTTTGCAGAGGGAGCTTCTTATTTACGTGGAAGTTATCACAGATTTGAACATATTTTAAATACTTTGCTTGATTGCTAACTGTCCATTGACTGTGATGGTGGACTTAAAGTAATTATAGCTAACAAAGTTACTCAGCTTTCAAATGTGCAGTTTTGAAAGAAACAATGTGCAAACATATATTTTCATTTTAAAACAAGATATCTGGTACTACTTTAGGTTAAAGGAAACTCTCAGTTTCTATGCCTTATTCTTGGGTTATCTGTTTGCATTTGTATTTCCTGAGTCATTTAACCTAAGCAGTGTATTCAACGTATGTTACTGGCTGAAAGCATGTCAATCAATAGGGGAAGCAGCTGATTGGTTGTTGACAGGAAAAAGGGTGGGGAAAATTACACTGTCCAGGTGAAATGACCCAGGAAGTATAGAACAGTGAAAAAGCATAGAATCCAAAGTTTTTTTTTTAACCAAGTTTAGTAGCAGATATCATGTTTTGTAAGGAAAGTACATGTTTGCTATAACATGTGTTTCTTTCAAAACTGCACACTTGAGACCTATAAAAAGAATAAATGTGACTGGTGGAGAGTTTTCATAGAATTATTTTGTTAACTACAATTACTTTAAAAAGAAATGACAAAATGTAATTCTCAAATTAATACTTTTAGTTAAAATATATTTAGGGACATTACTCTCTATGAAATCCTCAAATAATCAAACATGAGTATACGAATATAGGCAAAAGTCTGCAAAAGGGAGAGGTGTTAAGATAACCGGTTTCCACTCGAGGTTCCCCTACAATGTTGCTCTTCATTAACAAGTTCATCTTTCCATTAGCACATGAGCACTGCATCCCATATTTGAACAGTGAAATGTGCCACCTAGGTTTGAGTAACCTGTTTATTGAACTGTCAGTCTGATAATGCTGGGCAGCCATCCACTGGGCCTGCTTGGACATTCCGTGAGTGGGAGGTCACTGTCTTAATATACACCCCAACAGATGCTGAAGACAGGCTGCCTCAAACAAAGAGAGTTTTTGGTTTACATGCATTTGGAGTTTCCAGTGTTAACATCTCAGACCTCTTGGATACATTGCTGTACAGTGTTGGCCTCCCTCCTTCATCTCTGCAGGTTGTAACTATGATTAAGGAGGACGGTATAGAAGAAATTAAGATCGATCTTGGGGGAGAAGAGCAGCAGAATGAGGACAATTCTGCCCTCCCTCAAAATGAAACCATCCCATTGGTGGAGAACCGGGACCCCAAAGGAGTTAATGCACATTTGAGGGTAAGTTTAACAATAAGCCTCATGTGTCTCTTTAGATATGCAGAATGTTCACCCCACTTTTTATAAAAGGAAGAAAAACAAATGTACAAAACCAGCTGCCCTAAGTATGCTTAGAAGCTCTAAAATCAATTACAGTGGGTTACACATTCTGCGATGTTCCAGCTCCTCGATTAATGGATCTTAACATTGGCATTCAGTTTCAACATCTTCATCTCTGAAACATTAACAGGGAGGACTATTCAGTACCATCTATTTGAAATGGTGGTAAACATTTGGCACATTCACTAAAACTTGCTTAATATAATTACTTGTTTAAACAAACCTTGACACTAAAACAGTTACATTTCTTTATTTAAAAATAGGTTGAGGAACAGTACTGTATTATTATTATGATTTTATTTTATGAATAAGACTTACTGTAAGAGCCAGTAAACTTTTCAATACCAATATCTTATTAAATAAGGTGACATTTCAAGCTAGTATTCATAAAAGTACATTTTAGTGTGTGTAAAGAGTATTCTTTATCTTTCTAATCATGTTTCTTTGTTCAGGTTTATAAGCCCCTTGAGGCTATTTACTGTTCTATCACTCCTTGTCAATTCAATTCACTTCTTGTTATCAGTGATATGCAGCAGTGCCACATTTGAAGACCGGTACTTTTCTTTCCCTTCATATATACATTCTCTGTACACAGGTATAAATAGACCCTCCATACAAAATAGCAACATACACAATAACGTATTGTGCTATTAACTAACAGTGTGTGGCTCCACCCTTTGCTTTATGTATGGCTGTCACTCATGGTGGCGTCCAGTGGATTAGGGAGCCATGCGTTGTTGAGGGATTTTGTTCCACCCCTTGTTGACTACAGTCTCAAGCTCAGCAGTATTTCAGAGGTTCATGTCTATCTGGATGGATCGGACTGGATTAAAGTTAGGAGATTGGTTTGCCCAAAGCAGGCATCTTATGTCTGTCTGAGCCTCTCTTTCCGTTGTTGTTGACTGAGCAAGCCCTGTGTGCAAGAGTACCATCATCCTTAACTGCTGGCTAAATGAGTCCCCTACCTGAGAATTGGTAGAACAAATAAAAAATGTGTCACGGATTTTGGCAGAACTTACGACAGTTGAAATGGTAGAGATACTTATAACAGTTGACATTGAAATGCCTGTAGTTTCTACCAGCAATCATTTGTCAAAGCCTTACGAGATCGTAATGAGAAGGTCTGTATGGATGAGTGGCTACGCTTGTTTTTTTTTTTTTTTTTTTAAACAATTACAACAGAGTTTTTTTTTTTGTTTGTTTTGTTTTTTTACCAGCTATGCCAAACATACTGTTAGCAACTGCTGTAAAGGCATGTCAGTATCCTTAACTCAGTGTAGAGGCAGAATCCCAATTTTCAGGTTCACCTTGTACTCAACTCAGGGTTTGTTACAATAGTTTGCTACAATAAACATGTGCTATTCAGCAGTTTCCCCAGCAGTTAGTATTAATGTGTTTTTTCTCTGTTTTCAGGTGACTTTTGAAGATGTGATAGCCGAACCCCAGTCGATCCACAGCTTTGACAAGGTGTGGCTCTGGAGTCATGCCTTGTTTGAAGTCTCCAGACTCTGGTTCTACAGAATAATCTCCCTCATCCTCGCTGTTCCTGTTTCTTTAATCGCTGGAATTCTGTTAGCCATACTAAGCTGCCTTCACATTTGGTATGTCTGCCCCAAAATGCTACCTATTGTGAATTATGAGGAAACATCTTTGCCTTTTATTTTTTGATTAAACCGGCATATTTTAGGTTAACCAGTTACGAAATGAGCCACTTTGTAGGAGGGTTGAGTATTGAGATTTTGATCCTGTTTGGAATGTGGGAAATAGATATTGGAGACATTATGAAAAAAAATCTGGTACAACATTTATTCTTGGTATGGTGTATAGAAATGTTATCTCTGTCTCTCTCTTTGTTTCATGACTTTCATAACTCCTGCCTAATTTGTTTGTCTGGTCTCACATTTCTCTCCAAATCTGAATCCTAAATACACCCTAATTCACTGTGGTTCAGACTTCGGGTTTGTACACACCTATTATGTTTAACATCTTTAGTCATATAGTTAAATCAAGTCATATAGTTATAGCAATTACCAGGGTCATATTATTACATGATTAATGTAGACACCCATACTATGCACCCTGAAACTACATTTTAAAATGACCCTTTATTTATGTCCAACTCAGCCATCAACATGAAACAATGCTTGTTGGTCATTTGTTGCTACTTTTCTGCATTCAGTGAATGTTTGATAATTGCAGCTGGTGTCTTTGTCATGTCAAGTCATGGGATAGATTAAGGGTAGGAGCAGTTACGTCTTTGTTTTTTCCCCATTAAAATAATGGTAATTGTATTCAACTGGTACTGAAATATTCCGCTGTTCAGATCCATTCATTATCTGTTCTCTACATTGTGTCAGTGTGCCACACAGATAGCAATATAATTTCTGCAGAGTATATATATACCATCAGCTTTATAGCAAATTAGATTAACTGAAAAACACATACGACAAAGCTAGGTGTACTTTGAAATGCAAAAACTACAGTTATAGCTAAAAGACTCGCTGTCTAAAAATGTTTTTCATGTTTCATTAAATTCAAGCTGATGTATTAGGGAGTAAGGTTAATGATGCATAGTGTCAATGTTTATCTGGCTTTCTGAAACAGTGCATTTTCACTGTTAATGCACAAAGCCATGTTCAGAGCCAAGAAAACAATTCAAACATTCATGTGATGCATGGTGGCGGGCTGATAGTTAATAGGGGGAATTCAGGGAGATTTAGGTTCTTCACACTGGAACATAAAAAATCATATCAAACAAAAACACTATAGCTACATGTTTGTTACATTCACTATTACAGGGTACTGTAAGTGGGGTATGTACTGTTCTTATTGTGTATTCATGCTTAATTTTCAGGTGTGTGATGCCATGTGTCAGAGTCTTCCTGATCAACATGCCTTCCATTCAGACAATCTGGGGATCAATTTTAGACACCGCCATCTCACCATTCTTCAGGAGTATGGGGAAATGTTGCAGTACCATCAATGTACACCTGTCTCGTGACTGAAATCCTAGATCACCTGTTAGTTTGACTGGGGAACAATCCCTGGACTACATTAACAATACTGCCTCTCTCAGCAGGCAATGCTCTGGCTCCAACAACACTTTGTAAATGGCAATAGCACAGTAAGATATATAAAAGCTTCTGTTTGAATGTATTGATGGTTTTAATTATTGATTTAAACTAAAAAAATGCAAGTTTAAAAACAACCAAAACACATGTTTCACTCATTCATAAGTACAAATAATAGAGTGGGACCCTTGGCGTCAATGTGGTAACGAAATGTGTTAAGTTGGAATAAAGGGCTGTGTTCATGTAGCATCACTATGACCGTCCTATGCATTTACTGGTACATTCTTGGTACATTATTTCTTTAGGAGTACAGCCTAAAAAGAAAAGGTACTTCTTTAGATCTAGCTAATACTCCACCATTATAATTATTCTCACTGTAGCTCATGGAGTCATTGATAATGAAGTTCCTAATAATAGCCAGAGCTACTAATGGCAATACCAAAATAGAAGCAGGCCAAATGAACCTTTCTTTCTCCAAGATAATGATATCCTTCAAATAAAGCTGCTTGAACAGGGGAGTAGGATCATGAAGAACAAAAAAACTAAAGAGGACAAAGTGCAATCTGTGTCTATCAAGGGCACTATAGTTGTATAGAAAAGTATTTTCATTAAAATAACAATGCTTGTTAGAGAGTAGAGATAATGACGCTCGGCGTAGCATAGTGTCAATGTTTATCTGAAGCAGTGCATTTTCTTTGTTGAGCTGCAGTACACAGCCAAGGATAGCATTGTGACGTGCAAATGCTTAGTGGAAGGCTGCTACCTAGTAGATGCTGTGCATTTTGGGAAATGTGAGCTCCTACACTGTATTTCTTAGACAGGTGTTATTAAAAATAACTTGACATACTTTCTTAAGTTGTGAGTCATATCGAACAAAAAAGCTCTGTAGTTTCACATTTCATACATCAATTATTACATGAATTTAGGCAGAGATATACTCAAACCATGTTCTGGAAGGTGTGGGATACATTAGCGTTCTAGTGCATCCTCCTTCTGGAATTTCACGAATTGAAGACACAAGGTTAACCATAGATACTGCAAATAAACACCAATGCGGCTCTATTTCAAAACCACACTCTTCATATTGAGTACATGTAAATGTAAATTTGAACATCCTGGTATAATTGTATTTATACAATGCTTATCTTTTAAATGCTGTGGATTCAACCATTCAACATTAACAATATCAATAAAGGGTACATAACATACACGTTGGCAATATTGTATGAACCCTTTGTCAACACTTGTTTGAGCTGTTTCTTACATTGAAACCACTGCGTTTGGTGCTCCTTGGATTTCCCACCTTTCGACATAAAGCACGTCTATCCCACAGTCCTTTATTAGCAGTTTATATTGATTTGTGTGAATTTAAACATCAAAGTATTATTTTAACGAAGTCTCCATTATATTCAGGAGCTTTCAAGTCAGTACATATTATGAACTGGCCGTCAGACGAGCCAAACAATTCTATTTGGGTAGACTTTAGTAGCTGTGCAGCAGAACTGCATCATCACATACTGTACAGGTTCAGGGATCACATAACACCAGGAATATTCATATTATTAATCATGACACCCAAGCCACTGAACTCATGAAGAAAAAAAAATCCTCAAAATGTGAAGTAGCATTGTGTTTTATGATAATGGAAATGCAGTCATTTAATCAGTATCTAGGCCTATCTACCACAGTACATTTGCTGGGTAATTTTCCAGTTTACCCATTTGCTTCTCACATGTACAGTATATACTTAATACATTAAACTTTGCTGTGCTCTTCTCGTGGTATACTGCAGTAAACGTTTTCACAAAATCTGTAATGAAAACGAGGTTAGCAGCATTCAATGTTTTGCCTGTGTCTTGGTAATCTCTACAATATATTACTGCCACAACATTCTACAGTTATAGTGCCGTTAAAGGAATGCTAATCCCTTTCTCATCTCTTATCAGCACTAGCAACACACTGTTCACTTCTCACTTGTGTACAATCTTTTGGTTCCAGAATGCATTTAATATTTCCATCACAATACAAGACATAATGTTACTGGCACTGGTTAGCACTTCTTTAAACTATAGTCACAGTATTTTAATGCACTTGCACATCAGTGAAATATATTTGGTAATGTGGACCTTATTAATGCACACAGTACTCTGGGGTGTGGTTAGAATTTATAATTGAACTTCCCTTTTAAAATACTGTACATTTGTTCTGATAAAATGATGGACCATGGGGTTTGGTTAACTGATAAGGTTAAATAAGGAATCACAGCCATTTCAGAAATGTCACGCCATCATCTATTTTGGTGGGTTTATTGGAGCATGCCCAGTACCTCCTAGCACCCTGCTGTCAAAGGTTCTTTAATTGGTTCTTTAAAAAACAGCCATTCGTTCTAACCATGTGGAACCCTTAGAACATTTCAAATACGTAAACAAAAAAGATACTTGATGCTGTTCTGTGGTGAACATTGGGGAATCCCCTGCACAAGTGTCACCGTATATTACTTGTATCCTAGACTATGCCACCTGGTGGGGGCTAGTAAGCAGCAGGACTCACTGGGAGGGTACTCCCACTGACAGTATTATACAGGGCCAAGTTTATAACCAGGTAGGTGTCACAATAATAAAGTGCTTAAGAAAAAACTTTCAAAGTGTCTTCAAACAAAAATATCAAAAATAAATAATAATAACAACAAAAAAAAAACACACCATGCACACAAAAGCTAATAAGCAAGTTAGTCAGAAGGGTGAAACAAGCAGTGGGTGAAGTTGCAAGGTTAGACTGACTCATATCTTTTGTCCCACTGCAGCCTTTGCCTATCTTGATTTGAGCATGAAGGACAATGTTTATCTTGTTAAGAAGTGGAAAATACACAACATATGTGGCAAATCTTACTTACATTCTTTATTTGAGGCTTGGTAAATATTGCCTTTCTGGATAAAGGAGAAAAAAAACACAGATAACTGTGGAAATCCCTCAACACAACTGCACTGCCAGTTTTTAAAGAGGCACGGGCAGAAACTGAGTGGCACTCGTTTTTGGAAGATTGTGAATGGGCCCATAGAGGCTTAGCAAGCCTCTCCTGCCAAACAGAATGAGACAGCTGCTAGTCCTACATTACCTTCTCATTCCCTTGAACTACACAAATAGCACATATCAGTACTATAAATAGCTTATATTCAACTTCATATAGAACAGTTTTATAAAGTTGTGGGAAATATACACTACCCACCAATGCATATTCACTCAGTTTGATCACTTTATAAGTACATATTGTTTTGCTTTTGTATTTCAGGCTCTGTATTGCTGGGTTAAGTTATATGAAGTAGCCAACCAGTGTAATAAACAAGGCAAGAGAAGCAGGTCATTTCCTGCACTAAAGCAATAGGTGAAGGGATGAAGTTTAATTTATACAGTTTGCTGATATATAGTTTACTTATATATGGGACTTGAACTGCATACTGTGCAATGCTTATGTAGGGAAACAATTATTGACCCTTTACAAAGCTGGCAAGACGCTAAAGGCAATTACAGAAGAATGATCCGACAGCGGTCTGTGAAATTTAACACAAGCTTGGCTTCCCCTTTAAGAAATGCTTTTGGTCTCAGTGTGAGGTATGATCTCCATGCTGGCCTGGGACTGCCATGCCCAATTTTGACAAGGGGGCTCTTACTGTCTGAGGCAGCTGTCCACTGGTATTTAGGGTGGGGTATTGCTTGGAAGGGGCCATCAGAGAGCTCCGACAACTTCACATAAACTTCTTTCGATTGTTTCATTCCCTTGACTTGAACAAGCGCTGAGGCCAGTCTCTCCTGGTCTCAGTTAAAGATATTACAGAAACCATGGAACAGCAGTATCCTAGCAACGAGAAGAAAATAGTGAGAGACAGCCACACCAAAGAGATTGACTTGATAAACAGAGACCCAAAGCAGATCAATGAAGATGTCATAAAGGTACACTTTCAACTTTTGGAATTTATTTTAAAAGCATGTTCAATTTACTGAAGGTATAACAGAATATGGTGTAAAAACTCAAAAAAGTGATATGCTACTACAGTTAGCTTTATACATAATAACCTACACTCAGGAAATGTATTATTGTTATATAGTGTGATGGCAATTCATGGAAATGAATGTGTATTGTCTGTTATATTGGATTTACATAGCAATTGCATGCCAGCTTCTGCTTTCTCTCTTGTAAATGAGCTGTTGTTTTTGAATGAGCTGGTTTTAATTGAATATAGTTGAAACTCCATTGCTAGTAAAGAAAAGTAAACTTGTAGTATGCGACCGTATTGTGAATTGCAGGTCAAGATGGGGAGCAATAGTTTTTATTATCAAGTTATTCAATTTTTGTAATGTTCTCTCCTATATATACTGTGTAAAGCTGATATTGAAAATAAACCACATTTTAAATCCCTGTAAAAGCGGGTTCCAAACAATGAAAAAGGGAGATGGTTATCCAGAACATACAGTTCTGCAGTAACTGCTAACTTAATGAAAAATGACATCACAGTGATCTATTTAAAAACACAAGCTGAGCCCTTAAAATATCTGCAAAGATTTCAGTCACGCCAACTAACTCAAGCACCTCAGGAAAATTTGGACTGGTTCCCACGTGGTATTTAGACTGCTGGTTAGTGTTGCTTAAATGTAGTTTTCAAAATTAACATCCCATCATCTCATTTTAAAGATTTCAGCTAAGTGGAATTTGAACTGTCATTTTGAAGTATACTGCATTTACTGTATCTGTCTATAATTCCTAATGCATGTTTTGGATTAAATGACAGTAAAACGTACACACACGGTACAGTCCCTGCGGTTTTATTTTATATTACATTTGATTGTACTTTGAGAACAGGAAAAGAAAAACAAACAAAACAGATCGAAATTCTTATCATTCATGGTAGGCTACAAAATATCTCAATTTTCAGTACTACCATTTAATAATTGGTCAAAACTCAAATACTTATCCATTATCCCAGTTCTAGATTAAGAAGGTATTAGCTTCAGTGTGGTTAAAGAACAGATAATATAGACTGTATTTGATAATCGTCATCTTATTCCAGCAGTGGCAGATGTTGATTGATAACGGATCATTTTCTTTGCACCCCACCTGCTGGATATTTCATGTTAATGCACAATAACTTTGTTTTATTTTACTTGAAACAATGTATTAATTGCCCATGAGACTACAAAGTGGTATGCAATTCAATATGTTAACATACCATTATTTAGCAGGTTTCATTCGAAGCACAATTCATTCTATAGGGTGATGCAAAACTTTTGGCCATAGCTGTAGTATGTAATACTAAAAACTAGGTTAGAAATTGAAATATTGTATTTAATTGAACTTTATTTTCCCATGCAGGTGGATTTTGAAGATGTTATTGCTGAGCCAGATGGCACCCACAGTCTGGATGGAGTGTGGAAAGTGAGTTACACCACCTTCACTGTCTCCAAGTACTGGTGCTACAGAGTGCTGTCTGCTATCTTCGGCATCCCCATGGCCCTGATTTGGGGATTCCTGTTTGCTTGCATCTCTTTCTGCCACGTCTGGGCTGTGGTGCCGTGTATTAAGAGCTACATGATTGAAATCCAGTGTGTCAGCAGGATCTACTCCCTCTGCATCCAAACCTTCTGCGACCCCTTCTACGAGGCCCTGGGCAAAGTCTTCAGCAGCATTCGTGTTGCTCTGCGCAAAGAGGTTTAACCAGCCCCTCACACATCACCTGGATGGATCAGATTCTGAGCTCAGGGGTCACGTTTTGTTGACAGCTGCTCTGCTTACAACCTTGGGACTAGAACACTGTGATCCAGTAGAAAAGGAAAACCAAAAATCAGATCATAATAGCGATAATATACTCTATAGAGGGCATCACTGCTAAATCATACCAGGTAATGCCCACTGCATGATGTATTGCTACTCTATTTAAGTATGGTACACTATATTCCACTTCATATGGTTAATTGTTCATTATGTGTAATAATGTTTTTGTTTTTTTAATTCTTAAAACAGCTTCTTTAAAAAAATAAAATTCTATGGTCTTTCTGTAAGGTTCATTTTTGTGTGTCAACTGGGGATGTAAAAACAGTGTACTAGTAACAGAATAATATTTATATGGAGAAAAAGACAAAAAATGACTGCAGTGGATAAAAGAGAGCACTTATTAAAACTGATTTATGGACTATCAATATACCTTGGTGTGTGTGTGTATGCTTGTCAGTCATTGCAGTTGGACCTTGGCAGCCTGGAATTGTATTGCACATATTGCATGAGCCATAGCTTTCCTACCATTATCAACAAGCACTATTTACTATGTTTAGGCTACCTAAGTACTACAGCCACTCAGCTACATTATCCCAAATAATAAAGTACTATAATAATACTACTAATAATACTAATAATAGTAATAATAAGAATTCTCCACAGTAGTATATTTGATCTTGACTATGAGCTTTAAAAGTACTGCAGTATAGTGTACAGAGATCTGTTTGCCACAAATTTGAATCATTAACATATATTCCTTCCCTGGTAAATTGCTAATTTAGCAACAAAACAATAATCAAAAGCACATCACAGTGTAAAAAGGACAAATACAATTTATTCACAATAAATATCGCAATATAACAATTTGCTTTATACAGAATTCAACAAAATGCAAACAAAAATGTCTAAACTGTGCGCTCCCAAATCCAGTTTGTAAAGAAAATCTCAGGTTTGACAAATAAGACATACCCAAACAGCAACACTGATATCTTAAAAGTAAAACTGACAGCAATTTTGAACTACATCAACTGACAGTTGCTTGATCTACTTAGTAATACTGTTACACGATCTATAAAAATATGTATAAGGTTCTTGCATCTCAAAAACATACAAAGCTGGGAAATGTTTTATAGATGTGCATTTGCTTATTTGCTCCCAAAAAAATGGCCTGCTTTAAATATCCTCATTTTCAGTTTTAATATCAGCACAATGTTTTGCATTTAGGGTGCTTTGCAGAGTCCTGATATTCCTAATCATTCAAGGCGATGCCATTCATTTTACTTCCTTGGGATTTTATATCAGAGAAAAACAAAAATACAATTGCCTTGGTCATATTTACAAGTTACTGGTGAAGATGGAGTGTGACAGATAATTATCACAACACCATTTGTCGCCTGGTTGTTCCTCTTCCTATTAAAACCATTTTGGTCTTTTAACCAGCACCATGGCAAAAAAGATCACACGGATTGCCTCAGTTTTAAGGTTGCCAGGTGGCATCATAGTATACTTCACAAACATGTATAAGGTCAGAAGGGATCAAGGTTCATATCTCTGGTGTTCTATTTCCACTTGTGTGACTCCCTGTTATCACATAGCTCTGTTTCAAAGTTGATTAGTTTGAATGAAGCTAATCAACAAAAATCTGTCTTTATTAAAGGAAAGATTTATTCAAAACAAACTTGCATATAGCATTTGCACATTTCCAGTACTCCGTGGGGTTCACAAATTGAATTTCAACTTATAATATATATATACACACACACACAAACCTTCATATATTTAAAAAGTAGTGCTGTAATCATGAAAATAGTCCAGATAAAAAGGGGCTGGTATAGTAAGTGCCTTGTGATCACGTTGTTGAGGTCTGCGTGATGCTTCTCATGTACATGGAGGAGTTGCTCTTGCGGCTGGCGTTGAGGTCACAGCTGCGCTGGGAGGATTTCAGGTAGTTGCTCGAGCAGCACAGGAATCGCTGGACCATGTCTTGGAATAAGTGCCCGGCGAAGAACATGTATATCCAAGGGTTACAACAGCTGTTCAGACTCGCCAGCAGCATTGCGATGATGAAGGCTGCCGCTAACAGAAGGAGAAAGACAAAAGATAATCACAGGATAAACTTTGAAGCACAAATCACCTCTCTAATTGTACAGTATATCTTTATTAATTTTGTGGTGTTCCAGCTTTACTGCCGTAAAACAGACTGTCATAAGCCCAAAAAGCCAGTTAATTAGCCTCAACACTAAAACTGTATTAAAAAAAAAAAAAAAATACAGGATCACTGTCTACTTTTACAATATATAAGTGGCTGCTTATGATGATAACAGACAGGCCAGGCCAATACAGTATATGTCTAACTGTTTAGTTAACACTGAGCATTCTAGTTGTATACAGGCACTCTATAATTATCTAGTGTGATAAGAATGGAAAACATTTCTGGTGTTGGGCACACAGGTGCAAGTGAACACACAAAAGGACAGGAGCAGGCAGAGTTTTTGTGCAGAAAAAAAATGTATGCTTCACCATGGTTAGCATTTGTAATGCAACTTTTAAAATGCTAATCCTGTCCTTTTTTATATCGGTAGATTGGTGTAGTGTAGTGGATGGAAAAAGTATGATATTTCAAAAACAACCACACACACACAAAATAAGAGCGCCACAGAATGAATAATATGATTCAGATGGCAGCGCTTGTCATAGTTCAAAATGAACTAATCACACCAAATCAGGGCGCCATTTTAGGCTACAGTAAAGAGACTACACTAGCAAATTGACATTTCCTAAATTAGTTCAAGATCTATAGTGCTGCCATGGGTTCTGTATTTATCCTTGTGTCCCTGCATAGTAAGAGGTTCTTTACTGGCTGGCTGTCACATATAATACTGCTCTGTCCAGAGATGCTGAAACTAGGGGTGTTGGGGGTGCGGTAGCAGCCCCTGGATTGAAGTGCTGTGCATCTGCTTCCATCATACACAGGGGTTACAGTTTTGTTCAATGGCTTTCAGCACCCCCTCTATAAAAATTGTTCCAGCACCACTGGTTCTGTCCATATATAACCGCGAGCAGAACTCTTGCTATAAAAATATATGGAACTTCAACATGGAGTTCCTCTTGTCACCAGAAGATGGTGCTAAAGTCCTTTTCAATTTCTGGACTGTGGGACTGGCCCCAAGAATAAAATATTTTTCTTTTAACAAAACCAATCATTCCAGGATGAAATTGTGGCGGCTACAAAAATACCACTGTACAGACACCTGTGGGAGAAACATCAGAGAAGGACTGATGCCTGGCATCTTTAAGTGTGTAGTTTAAAAAACGCTTGTAGGAAATAAGTCTCAGTGATCTATTGCAGATCTGAACTCATCTTGGACAAGGCAAGAGATGCAATAACAGAAAAAAAAACAGGCATATGAAAAATGAATGTGAGAGATGGCAATCTGCTTCTTCATCGCTTATAGGTTTATATAAAAAGGACAGTCAGTTTGATGCAGTACCTTTAACCGAAGTGGTATATTAAGGGTAGTCTCTCCACAAGATAATATTCCTGCCTTCCCAAAGGCAGTACTGACTCAGGGTACTGGACAAGTGTTATTAACCACAATGGTCTGTTTTGCACCTCACAATACAACAGGTGGATGAAAAGAAGACACGATCAGCACTAAGCTGACACATGCCCAGGCTTTATTAGCTTACTGGGTGCTGTTTATTGGAGTGATTTAAGATTGAATTATTTTCATCCCGGATACACCTGCAGTCGTAATTGGTGTTACTACTTTATTTGTAGGGATTTTTTCATAGTTTCAATAGGTTTGCGTTTAATGTAATTTCAAAGTGGTTACGAAGTTGACAGTTCCGGACCAAGCAATATTGTCTATGTTCCGGAATTTGTGTGCAACTTCTATGTACAAGGGTCTGGTTTGATAGAACAGATCAGGAAATCCTTACAGTGTACCAGCCAAATTCTTGGTGAGTACGCTCTATAATAACACCAATGTACTTTAAAACCATTTGAAGATCATTTTAGTCACATCACTTTTTAAAGGTTATGTTATGTTACAGTCGCACGTTTATTTCATACAGGTTGGCTAATTTAAACACTAAATGAAAATGTTTTTGCAGAGCTCTCAGTTCTACAAAATACAATGCGTACTTCCGGCAAAAAAAAAAAAATGCTCTAGCACTACAAAAAAGATACAGTAGCTGCCAATGTTCAACTGTCAGCTCTCTTTGAACCATTTTCTTTTTTTTCTCTACTTGAATTCTTTAATTTAACCAAAGGTACAATTAATTCTGGCGTTACCTTTCTTCGTGTTCATATGCATTGCATTAAGATAATGAAGTGCACTTAATTTTTGATAAAGAAAGACATACCTTCTCTCGGAGCTTCAGGGTCCCACACAGACCACATCTGCACGAAGAAAAAAGGAGCCCAGCACACAACATAAGCCAAAACTATAACAAAAGTCATTTTAACTGTTCTGATTTTGGCTTTGGAGATAAGCTTCACGCTGCTCACTCGGGAAAGGACGGTCTTGGACGTGAGGGTTACATTTTGGACTTTCCTGGTTTTTAACTTAAGGTTTTGCCAGATTGTAAAGCTGATCAAGCCGTAGCAAACGCTCAGTATGGCCACTGGTATGATATAGATTGTAATGCTGATCCACGTTACATACGCCTTGGCTCCCCATGGCTGAATGAAGTCCCCCCAGCAGTCATAAACACCGGGGCCCAACTCCTTCAATGAAAAAATATAAACTTGAGGAATGCTCAACATAAGACTGAGGACCCAAGAAGAAATCACATACAAACGATCAGTTCGTCTGTGTAAAGACCGCAAAGGCTGGCATACCGCCAAACACCTGTCTATGGACATTAAAACAAGCATATAGGTGGATGCAAACATCCCGACCACTTGCAGGTACTTCACCGTCCTGCAGAGAAAATCGGATCCATAAAACCTAAAGGTGATGTCCCAGATGAGCTGCGGTAGGACTTGAAATACAGCCACCACCAGATCCGCGATGCTGAGATGCTTCATGAAAAAGTACATGCGAGACTGCTTTTGTTTAGTTGTGTGGACGGCCAGGAGCACACACAGGTTGCCAGCCAATGCGAGCAGCAGCACCAAGGCCAGCACCGCCACCTCGACTTTGGCCACCTGTTCATTCCGCAGCAGCGGGTTCACGGTGGTGTTCACCGCGTCTGTGGTGTTTTCCAGGCTTGAGTTTTCCAAGGACACGTTCATGGAGCGCAGATCGGGATCTGTAAAGGGAATGCCCTCCATCACGTTTAGGACTTTTGCGTTATCACCACGATAATTCTGCAGCTTGGTGTGTAGTTATGAGCTCTCTTTTTCATCCAAATGTTTCAGATTCCGGTGCGGATTTTTTTCTTCTTCTTCAGATATAATGTAAAAAAATAAATTATTAAAAAGAGGTATTTTCTTTTGGCTTGACTTTTTTTTTTTTTTTTTTTTTTTTTTTTTGCCACACCAAATTTTTAATCCGTTCTTCCTAAGAAATATTCAGTCCAGAAATTACAAGGAACATCTAAGGAGAACAAATTGTATAATATCAATTAATATAACTGATTTTTAAAAGTTCTAACGGAAACATGTTATAATCTAAAAAAAACATTAAAAAGTTAGAACCCACGAAAACAGTTAAGTTAATTAAACTACCGTTCAACATGTTAACAGTAATACAAAACATTGATGCTTTAATGTGAATAAACTAGATCATCGGGATAACAAAGAAACGGAAAACAAGCATCCCAAAAGTGAAATTACAACAGATATTATTATTATTATTATTATTATTATTATTATTATTATTATTATTATTATTATTATTATTATTATTATATTTTTGGTACTATACATGTTGTTGCATTAATTTATACATATTAATAATTTTCCAAAGCAGACGTTTAAAAAGGCATACCTCGTTTTATTTTGCAGCAAAGATCAATACAATACAATTTCCAATATATATATATATATATATATAGTTATTGTCCTCTTAGCTCTTTCTCTATTCATAAGGTTGCATTAAAAAGTAGGCCTATTGGTTGGTTAATCCGGTGAAGAGTAGTTTTCACTCACAGTAATCCAGGGAATACTGCTGCAGTGTTTGGAGTAGCGCAATATATGCCCCGTGTCTTGATATTTATACTGCTACTATGTCTTGGAGAAGATTAAGCGGTTACATGATGTTACATATTTCCGCCACCAGGCGGAACTCTGCGCACTGGAAACACATGTCTCTTGCTGCATGTGGTAACAATTTCAGATGTTTGATTTGTTACAAGTAGGGTTAAACAACAGGTTTATAAATGAGCATTGGGACTTTTAACGTCGTCATGCAATACTTAAAGGAAATATCAGGAAACCAGTGCCTTTGCACACATTGGTTATAAAAAAAATTAATTGATTGCTACCTGGACTAAAGGAGAGTAACGCATAAACATTCCAAAACATAAACTTGGATTACATTGGAATGAGCCCCTACCTCTATAAACCATCCCGTACCGCATTCCAATTCTATGCAATGCAGGACACCGATGGATTAAAACATTTTAGTGCTGCACGATAAATACCAAATTAGCCATTATAATATATATATATATATATATATATATATATATATATATATATATATATATATATATATATATATATATATATATATAAAAATTATAAGAAGTGGGGGGAAAAAACTAACAAAAATACCTCATTGATGTAGTTGCTAAATGTCAAACTGTGAATGTCCTCCCAAGAATGGAAGCTCTCTTAAATTATTTTCTATTCCACAGGAAAAGAGAGAGAAGCTGTGCTTATGGGCCTTGTGCTAACATAACATTATTCAGCAGGTTTCATTCGACTTTATGAAGCACAATGTGTTAATTCTATAGGGTGATGCAAAACTTTTGACTATAGCTGTACAGTATTCCTTGGCAATACATCATGAAGGCAGTATGTGTTTGTTTTTCTTTTCATAAGGACATATATATATATATATATATATATATATATATATATATATATATATATATATATATATATATATATATATATATATATATATATATATATACAGATGTGCTCAAATTTGTTGGTACCCTTACAGCTCATTGAAATAATGCTTCATTCCTCCTGAAAAGTGATGAAATTATAAGCTATTTTATCATGTATACTTGCATGCCTTTGCTATGTCATAGAATAAAGCAAAGAAGCTGTGAAAAGAGATGAATTATTGCTTATTCTACAAAGATATTCTAAAATGGCCTGGACACATTTGTTGGTACCCCTTAGAAAAGATAATAAATAATTGGATTATAGTGATATTTCAAACTAATTAGTTTCTTTAATTAGTATCACACATGTCTCCAATCTTGTAATTAGTCATTCAGCCTATTTAAATGGAGAAAAGTAGTCACTGTGCTGTTTGGTATCATTGTGTGCACCATACTGAACATGGACCAGAGAAAGCAAAGGAGAGAGTTGTCTGAGGAGATCAGAAAGAAAATAATAGACAAGCATGGTAAAGGTAAAGGCTACAAGACCATCTCCAAGCAGCTTGATGTTCCTATGACAACAGTTGCAAATATTATTAAGAAGTATAAGGTCCATGGAACTGTAGCCAACCTCCCTGGGCGCGGGCGCAAGAGGAAAATTGACCCCAGATTGAACAGAAGGATAATGCGAATGGTAGAAAAAGAACCAAGGATAACTGCCAAAGAGATACAAGCTGAACTCCAAGGTGAAGGTACGTCAGTTTCTGATCGCACCATCCGTCGCTTTTTGAGTGAAAGTGGGCTCCATGGAAAAAGACCCAGGAGGACTCCACTTTTGAAAGAAAAACATAAAAAAGCCAGACTGGAATTTGCTAAAATGCATATTGACAAGCCACAATCCTTCTGGGAGAATGTCCTTTGGACAGATGAGTCAAAACTGGGGCTTTTTGGCAAGTCACATCAGCTCTATGTTCACAAACAAAAAATGAAGCTTTCAAAGAAAAGAACACCATACCTACAGTGAAACATGGAGGAGGCTCGGTTATGTTTTGGGGCTGCTTTGCTGCGCCTGGCACAGGGTGCCTTGAATCTGTGCAGGGCACAATGAAATCTCAAGACTATCAAGGCATTCTGGAGCGAAATGTACTGCCCAGTGTCAGAAAGCTCTGTCTCAGTCGCAGGTCATGGGTCATCCAACAGGATAATGACCCAAAACACACAGCTAAAAGCACCCAAGAATGGATAAGAACAAAACATTGGACTATTCTGAAGTGGCCTTCTATGAGTCCTGATCTGAATCCTATCGAACATCTATGGAAAGAGCTGAAACTTGCAGTCTGGAGAAGGAACCCACAAACCTGAGACAGCTGGAGCAGTTTGCTCAGGAAGAGTGGGCCAAACTACCTGTTAACAGGTGCAGAAGTCTCATTGAGAGCTACAGAAAACGTTTGATTGCAGTGATTGCCTCTAAGGGTTGTGCAACAAAATGTACTGTACTACAAGTTCCCGATCCTGTCCAGCAGCATTAGTCCATGCGGATCTTTAATGTCTCCAAAGTGATATCTTATCTAATGAGGAGAATATCCAACAGCCCATGTTCCCCATGCTTGGGCATTGGTGGAGAGTGTACTGAGGAGAGAACAAGCTTTCTTCAACAACCTTTCTGATGAGGTCAAACTTACAGCTGTGTTATATCAGCCTTCTGTGCTTCCGGACACTTTATTAGGTCCCTCACCCACACTCACATCCTTTGCATTGTGTATCCCCACCGAGCTGAATATCTACTCTGAAAGTTTAATTCAAAATTACAATGCAATTGTCTGTGGTACAAGGCTCATTTTCCTTGGCCAGTACAATCGCAGACTCTACTCCTGTAAGAAATGGCGCACAAGCCACAAGACACCTTTGTACGTCTCGTGGAGTCTGTGCCATGACTTCAGGCCGTAATTGAGATATTACCAATATTGGATGTGGCCAGTGAGTGTATGTATTTATCATTGGTGCAGTGTGCGTTGACTTTTTAAATGTTGTATCTGTATTGTAAGTGAGAAAGCACTTCACCAGTCTGAAACTCAGACAGCATATCAAGCAGAGTGTGTGTTTTCATACACAGCAATAGAAGACTTTTTAATCAGAAGCCACAGCTCATAAATCCAAATGATACCTTGTAAGACCTCGGCTGTGGAGTGGATGTAATGTAATGTAATATTATAATCTTGACGCAATAGTGCTTGGCAAAATGCAGCTCCATTACCGTGTGATTAATGTGTTTTGAATTTGCTTCCAATTTAATATGACGGGTGATGAGGAGCAGAGACCTTTTCACCTGCTGTATTAAAGTCACGTTTGCTGTCAGTACTGGGCCACTGCAGTTCATTAAGTCTGCTAGATGATAAGTAATACGTACCTACCATTTACCATACACAGAATGAAGAGCGGGAGCCTTAATCAAACCTTCCATTATTTCCAATTCCAATTTGTTTACAGCCTGTTAAAAGAGTTTGATCAACTTGCACAATGGAATACAAAATCAGATGCCAGTATATGAGGCATGGTTATTAGACTGATCGTGTCATAAGAAGCAAAGCCAGTCTGAGTTTTCCTTATGGCCATTTAAGTTCTTTAAATATTTAGATGCTCCTTTTCTTTGATTCATTAAATGAGTATCTCCATGGTTACCTCCAAACGAATGTCCTCTCATGTCAAAGCAGTGCATCGGTCTCACTCCATGTCTGTCTGTATATCCTCCCCCTTTACTTTCACCCTCACAGCTGAGACCAGTGTAAAATATAGACAATGCTGTCCACATATTTGCTGGTGCTGTTTGAATGTTTAATTTTTTTTTCTAGATATGGGGCTCAATTTTATTGATGTGAACAGCGGTCGATCTACAAAAGCATTGTCATATAAATAACTGAAACATGAACCTTCCTGATATTTTAATATTTCTACAGGGAGAAATACATTAAAAAAATGTACATGCACAGTTGGATGTTGTGGTTTCCTAAACTCAAGCCTGTCAGTTTGTTTAATATTTAAACTGCAGCAGTATACATTATTTAAAGTTTAAACTGTGGTATCATAAGCTTTAGAGCTCAGATCACCCTTCAATGGCACTGTGTCTCGTTTAGGGATTTGGGAGTTTTAACGTGAAAAGCATAGCGGATTCAGTTTACATGAGGGGAGCATTAGAAATGCTTAAAAAAGCACTCGTTAAAGCAGGAAATGGGTAACCTAGGAGAGTATTTCGGAGAAAAGCTGCTTCTCTTTGTTTGCTAATTTCAAGCCAAAATCAAGAACAGACTCTTTGACCCATAAACATGAGGCAAAAGTTGTTTTTATTCCTGCAGCAGAGACAGCATCTGCATTGGCAGGTCTCAACCTTATTGAAATGTTCCAGTAAGGTACCAGATTTGAAGACTGCAGTTTTAACTATTTTTTTTTAAGTTTATTTGAATGATTATTGTATTCTTACAAACCATTTCTCCCATAAAAAAATAATTTTCAGCTGAGTGGGTATGCTTCTTACTTATTTGTAAGCACCACGAAGCTTGCTCAATGATCTGTCATTGTTGGATTCGCTAGGGTGCTGCTTTTTGAAAAGGCATTGGATTTGTGACCTTTAACAAACAAGCTCCCTTGAAGTGTTTCATGCTGTTTCTATACATATCTGAAGTGTGACTAGGCAAAGATGTATACAGTATACAGTATTTTACTCCCAGAGATTTAGATGGGCAAGTTTTGCCCCTTGTGAATTTCAGTACTGCAGGTAAATTACTGTTGTTGCATTTTACTAAGCACCATTGTGGTTTAATTTGGAAAGCGAAATTACTAGTTTGACATTTACATTTTAGACAATATCTTTTTTGTTTTACCGTTTTAAACAGTGATGTTGTCCAAACTACCAGCAGCTCTTACACAAATGATACAGCTTTTTAATAGAAGATAGAGCTTTGAAAATCATGGATTGATTTATTAGAGGATATCTGACAAAGATAAACATATCTGGGACAGATAATAACAGATTATTTCTGATTGGTGTAGTGATCATGCTTCACTCCTAAAACTACATTATGAAACACAATTATATATATATATGGGTGTTGAGAAATCGATTTTTCAACGCCAACTGCTTCATAACTTTTTTTTGATCTGGGATTCCTATTGCAGCAGTTTACTTCTGAAGCTAATGCTCTTAGCCCCCAATTCACAAATGGTTGAGTTCAAAGATTGCTGTTTGTATAATGAATTGAGATTTGTACAATGTGTATTTCTGTACTAATGTATTAAACATTTAAATGACTCGTTTCTTGGCCTCTGTTTTAACTTGGATTTGCTTTTAGAAAGATGCAATTCATTGTTCTAGCTAATAATGATTTTCAGAGGCCTCCCAGGACTCCCATCTAAATGATATTGATATCTCAAGGGTCTTTCTCAGTAAAACAATCTTCCATAAACAAGTTTGGCAATAAATTAAGTGACTTTATTGATTTTATTTCACTTTACTGGGCAGTGTGCCTTTTAGCAGCTAACAATAATACTTAAAATTGACAAGTATGTAGATAACAGACACCCCTGCCACCACTGTAAATTCAAAATTAGAACTATGAGGATGATGAAAAAGTGAATGATCATGACATATCAACAGTACGGTATGTACAGAGTAGAATAGAATAAGGATTAGAAATGACATTTTTAACCACAATGATTCTCTACTGCAGGGATCTCCAACCCTGGTCCTGAGAGCCCCAATCCTGCAGGTTTTCTAGGTGTCTATACAGCATCAATAGCTAAAGATATGGAACACCTGTTAATCTTGACTAATTCAGCCAATAATTGGTGCAATTAAGTAACTGAGAGCTCGGTTGAAATGAAAACCAGAAGACCCTGTAGCTTTCCAGGACGGGGTTTGGAGACCCCTGCTCTTGCGTTACAGTATTAAAAAATGTAAGCGTGACATACAGATATATATCAATGAACGCAGACGGACAACTCCAAATATCCCCAGAATTGGATACTCTCAATAACTTCTGCAAAAAATGTTTCATGACAATTGAATAGGCTGTTCTCCAGAACAAAATACAACACCTAAAAAATTAAATATCAGCGTGAATGCTGTAAATTTCAAAGCATTACTCATTATGGCAGTTTATAATATAAATTGCTCAGCAATGTCTTTTGATAAATGAATAGAATTGCAGTACAGTACCATGCTGTTTTGTAGTCCTGGGAAATATAAGTATGTGAAGCTCCTGCCCCTCACTGGGTTTGTGCTTAAGGCGCTGAAGAATTCACTGAGCAAACCATCAACCTAATGCATCTGCAGTGCCGTTTACAATGACTCAGAGCAAAACAAACACAGGGATTAGCGGGGTCGTTTTCAACGTTATGCTCGGCGGCTGCAAACTAACTAGAAACCTATTTAAAAGTATTCCAGATTATAGAGGATTATAAATCATGCCAAAATCAACACACTCAGGTTTGACATTCACAGCTTTGCTAAATAAATATTAATACGACTCCCTATGTTGACCATTTTAAAGTTTGCAACTAGCCAGTACTGTCTTCAGTTTCCAGTCCTTAAAAGTAAAGCATTATATTAACAGAAAGAGTAGTGAAAAAGTTCGATCATGACTTTACAAATTAACCTTGGGTTTTCAGTTTGATACATTAGCTATGGCATCTGGATAGGAGGCTCTAAGATAATCATTTTGTGTCAAGTCAACAACATGTCTAATGTAACCTGAGTTTAGCTCAAGGAAAATGACAGGTTCATTGAGTAGTTGGAACTGAACACGAATAATTTCAGTTTCATTAGTTCCTTGGGAGTTCTTAGAATTTCTGGAATGGAATTAGAAAGAAATCCAGTTAGGCTCAGTAATCCAAAGAAAACTGAGGAAAAATGTAGAAGCAACCAGATTTTTTGAAATTGTACCTCAGGCACAATAAATAAATAAATAAATAAATAAATAAATAAACAAACATACACTGCTGTGCAAGCCTTAGAAGTTGCATTTTCCTACTCTGATGCATTATGAGCATCAACAATTTACTCAAAGCCTCCACTAGAGTTTTCCACTATTATAACAACCTTGACTTGCATAAAGAAGGAAAAACATTTCCAAGGTGTATCCGAAGCATAATCAACAAGTACAGAGAAACATCATCAGTAATTGACAAACAGAGGACTGGAAGATCCAAAAAGCTGTCTAACAAGGATGAGCAATACTTAAGGATAATATCCTTAAGGAATAGAAAGAAGACAAGCGTTGAATTGACAACAGAACTGGCAGAAGGCACAGGTGTTGTTGTCCATTAAATCAACAGTACGAAGGTCACTCTTGAAATCAGGACTTAAAGGATGTGTTGCAGTAAGAATATCTCTGTTAAGAAAGGGGAACAAGACTAAAAGGCTAAAATATGCACAAGAACACAGAAATTGGACTATGGAACAATGGTCAAAGGTGTTTTGGACTGTTGATGGATGGACAACGACACCTGTGCCTTCTGCCAGTTTTGTTGTCAATTCAATGCTGGTCTTCTTTCTAATTGTTGATGCTCAGAATGCAGAATAGAAAAATTGCAACATCTAAGACTTTTGCACAGCAGTGTACATATGCAGGCATGCAGACTAACAGAAAACTAATAGTTTAGCTTTCCTAGAAAGAGGAAAATCATGTGAAACTGAAGTATCAGTCTTGTCAACAGATGGAAATCAAATTAAGGCTTGATTACAAATACACTGTACATCTAAATTACTGGCATTAGAAAGGGAGATTAATAAATCAATATTTTTCAATTAATTTATGTAATTCTATGAAGCATAAAAACATGATATATACTTGTACAGTTTTTATTTACTTTAGTTTAACATGCTGCTTAATAAATATGTTGCAGGTTGCTGGTATGGTTTTACTGCAGTACAAAAAATATGTATTTTAACCCTTCTAGATATGGAACACGTCAATTAGTTTTATATTGTAGCTAAGTATCAAACTGAGGATGTAACTTTCCTTGCTGGAATGTCTTTGCTTTAACCCAGAGATAAAGCCAGCCTTTGTGATGTCATTATAGAAAACACTTACCTGGTGATTAGTGACCTGTCCAACGTCATTATGAGTTGCTGCACTCAGAAGTCAAACAGCCAGAATAGGTTAAGCCTTTCTGATAACACTATGAAACACAATTTTTGTTCCTGGGTAGTAAGTGTTATTTCCTAATTGCTTATGCCTCAAAAGTATAGAAAATGGCTAGGAGTGATATTTTGAAATTTACCTATTTCCAATGAGAAAATGGGCGAATTTGTGTCTTTTCGTTCACATAAAGTCCGAAAAAAACAACATATGAATCCAAATTAACATGTATTTATACTAAAGCAATACAAACATGACTACAAAAGATTTAGAAGTGAGTAGTTTTTCGAGATTTACGATTATACTGTAAATCATTTTCACGAATCAGCCCCCAAATGTAGTCTCCCATCATGTTCTCGTTATACTGTCCTTCATTGACAGCTCATCCAGGAGCCTCAAAGTCGTGCTGCTCCATAATGGTAACAAGTACCCGTCTCTTCCCCTGGCTCACTCGGTGCACCTCAAAGAGGATTACAAAAGCATCAAGACCTTGCTGGACGCCTTGAAGTATGATGACTACGGCTGGGACCCCCGGAAGGTGCTGATGCCACCACTGCACATCAAATTGGGCCTTATGAAACAATTTGTCAGAGCTCTAGATAAGGAGTCGGCAGCCTTCAAGTACCTTCAAGACTTCTTCCCTAAGCTGTCTGAGGCAAAGGTCAAAGCCGGTGTCTTCGTCGGACCACAGATAAAGAAGATCCTGCAGTGCAATGAATTCCCCAAGAAGCTCACTAGTAAGGAGAAAGCGGCTTGGAATAGCTTTGTCGCAGTGGTTCGGGGCTTCCTGGGCAATCACAAGGCCGAAAACTATGTGGAGCTGGTTGAGACTCTGGTGAAGAACTACGGCACAATGGGCTGTAGGATGTCCCTCAAAGTCCATATCCTTGATGCTCATCTTGATAAATTCAAGGAGAACATGGGAGCGTACTCGGAGGAGCAAGGGCGAGCGCTTCCACCAGGATATACTGGACTTTGAACGCCGCTACCAAGGACAGTATAACGAGAACATGATGGGAGACTACATTTGGGGGCTGATTCGTGAAAGTGATTTACAGTATAATCGTAAATCTCAAAAAACTACTCACTTCTAAATCTTTTGTAGTCATTTTTGTATTACTTTAGTATAAATACATGTTAATTTGGATTCATATGTTGTTTTTTTCTGACTTTATGTGAACGAAAAGACACAAATTCGCCCGTTTTCTCATTGGAAATAGGTTAATTTCAAAATATCACTGTCCTGGTCACAAAAGCAAAGTTTGTGGGGAATAATAGCCATTTTCTATACTTTTGAGGCATAAGCAATTACGAAATAACACTTACTACCCAGGAACAAAAAAATAAATAAAATAATTGTTACACGGTGTAATGTGCCAATGTGTGTAAAAAATCATTATTGTCTACCAAAGGGTGATGAATAAAATATTTTATTTAGACTTTGTATATAAAGCTGGATTGATGCTGAATTCAGAATGATTTTAAAACCCAGAGAATAGGAATATATCATTACGTTTCTGTTACTATCCCACAAGATTCCTGGCTTCATATTTACTCCCAGTTACATAATATTTGCAATATCATATCTACAGTAACGTCTTCATAAAGAGAGTGTTCATAAAGAGTTTCTCAAAGCGGTTTGTATTTAACTGCTGGTAGTTTCTTTTCTTGGTTGAGAACAAGTGGAAACTGACCTTTCTGTAACATCTCATCCACATCGTGCTGTCTGTACACATGACATCATGTTCCACTATTCTCAGATAGAATGTACTTCTATCAGCTAACAAGCAAAGCTGCTGGTGTATTTTGCAAGGCACTGCTGGAGTTGATGGAGTTTGTGCCCATGGTAACGTGACAAGTAGAGTGCATCACTCTTGTTCTAGGTCATTTCTAGGTGATCTAGGTTGGTTGAGACAGGGTCCAGTTGTACTTGTGCTTGAGCACTTTAATTTACACATTTTATTTCAAGAGAATGAGGATGGAAGGTCGATAATCTTGGTGGATCCATCTGGTTCACTCTCCCTGGCTATCCACGCAGGCATGACTCTTCACCCCGAGGAACAGGAACAGACAAAAGAAGAACCAAGGACTGGCTTTGCTTTGATAATCAATTATGCAATTGACACCTGGCCATCTGCTGCACATTCAGTTTCAATTAGGCAGCATATCTAGTCACAATGATCTATGTTTTTAGAAATCCTTTAAACGATACAAAATTAAAACACATTGTACTTACAAACCCCACCAATGTTATTTATAAAATCACACACAAACCATATTTTACAGGGGCAGACCTCAGCGCTGCCACAGGAACACTTTCAAGTTCATGTGTCAATTATCAGGGATTAAGTTTATGTGTCATTCTCGTACCATTTCAACCTTGATAATACTCAGTCACAATTTTTTCCTGTATATCCAGCCAACTAAATATATATATATATATATATATATATATATATATATATATATATATATATATATATATATATATATATATATATATATAATACATTCAAAACTGTTAAAATACAAAATAAACAGTTATTTAATTATGTAGGTTTATCCAAATTATATTTTAGGTCAGACTGTTAATTCCTAAAACTTTTCTTCTGAATATGACAAACATTCAAAGTAAAACTGGGCCAAAAAAAAAAAAAACTGCCACAATTACATTTGAAAACAATTATTTGCTTCTTTACTGACACATCCTTTACATACATTTCCAATGCTGCGGTGAAACCGGAGGTCAAGTCCAGTTATTTCTCCACAATGTTAGGGCTCCTGATGTAGAAGGTCAGGAAGTCCTTGCACTGTAGATAAGTGAATTACATTTCAATGTCCTGATGTTCCAATGGTTTTATCTTCAACATCCATGCCATCACTTGTGGATCACTTCTCATTTCTGAATCTTTTTTTTACCTTTTGTTTCCAGAGTATTGTTAGTGTGGCTGTAAAACAAAGAATACACTTATTTGGAACAGTCTTGACTTTAAAAACACACCATTTCATTTAATTATCAATCAATCAGTTCAGCATTTCAAGTATTATTATTTGTTTATTTAGCAGGCGCCTTTATCCAAGGCGACTTACAGAGACTAGGGTGTGTGAATTATGCATCAGCTGCAGAGTCACTTACAACTACGTCTCACCCGAAAGACGGAGCACAAGGAGGTTAAGTGACTTGCTCAAGGTCACACAGTGAGTGAGCCAGGATTTGAATCGGGGGCCTCCTGGTTACAAGCCCTTTTCTTTAACCACTGGACCACACACAGCAAGTGCTCTCTCATCTTGTATTAACAAATAAACAGAGGCATAGCTAACAGCTAGTGCAGAATCCTAATGCATTACAGCAGACAGGTCTCCTGAACCATAGTCCTTTATCATCATCTGAAATTCACTTAAAAACTGCTAAAGAGTAGAAAGTTATACAGCTTTAATGTTTATTGTACATTCGTCCACGCTGCAGAAATTGCAGCTTAATACACAGGGTCCATGGTAAAATAAAAAGGCAGTGCCGACATGGTAAATGTGTAACTTACATGTCAATTGCATGCGTGCTGACATTGTAAATGCGTGGAACACTTGTTAAATACTTGCAGTTGCCACTCCATGCTTCAATTATACTGTACATGTTTTACCTTTATCTAGCAATCAGTAAAATCTCAAAATATAGTACATCTGTAGGAATTGTAGAGCTTGTTTCCTATTTTGTATACCAGGAATTTCGGTTAGTGGAGATCCCTGAATAAGAATACAGTGTCAACTGTAATGCATTTCTGTTTAAAAAACCTCTACTAAAATGACTCCTTGCTGTTTTTTTGAAGATGTTGATGTGAAGATAAATGAAAGCAATATAATACAGACAAGCAACTTACTCTTCATGTTCATCTGTAACTTCAAAATTGAAAATGTCTGAACAGGAGCTAGAAAGAGAAAAAAAAGTTGAATAAGCATTAACACTGACAAGGACAATGAAATTAATAGCTAGTTGAGGCTCCTTTAGCAATAATAACCTCTTTTAAATGATTAGGATATTTGTCAATGAGCTTTTGGCATGATTAGTGATATTTGACAATTCAATGCAAAATTAAGTTCATTCAAATTCAGAGGACTTCCCTTGTGCACTGCCTTCTTTAACTCATTCCAAAGATTCTCAATCGGATTTAGATTGGGACTTTGACTAGGCCATTCTAGAACCTTGATTTTATTCTTCTTTAAAATTTTGACGTGTTCTTTGGATCGTTGTTGTGTTGGAACGTTCAGTTGCACTTTAAGCCAAGTTTTGTAGCGGAGGGTTTCAGATGATTGGCCAATATCTTTTGGTATGCTATGGAATCCATTTTACCATGTATTGGAACTAAATTTCCTGTGCCATTAGAGGAAAAACAGCCCCATAGAAGGATATTACCACCTCCATGCTTGACAGTAGGAATGGTGTTCTTTTCTTTGTACGCCTCAACTTTCTGCATGCTTTTATTTATTTTTTTATAATTCAGAACCTTGATACAAATACATCTGTTATTCACTGCAGTCCATCTATTATTTGTAGCCAAAGCACCAAAATGTCTAAATTGTATACAGCTTGTTACTCAACATCACCCAGTAGATACATTCCAGGATGCAGTTGTATGGATATGCTGCACTTCATAGGGCAGTTTAATCCAAGGGTGTTTTGGGATGTTTTTACCAGAGGACAGTACCTGCTTCGATGAGTCATACAAGGCTATACTGTAATTCTGAAAACACTTTGAAAGGGAAAAGTAAATGGCATCAGTACCTGCCAACAGCAAAAACTAGTTTTGACAACATAATTTAAATCAGAAGCTACAGTCAATGTGGTTAATTAATTACACTGTTTGGTGCCGGCATAGACTGTGCCATTTCTCCTAATAAAAATGTATAATTAGGGATTTTGATTTTCGGTTTTAACCGATAAAAAACGATAAAGCACCCCGATACAAAACAAATGAAATCTGTGCATATCCAATAAACACAGGAAAAACATTGGAAATGGCAATTAGTTGATTTGACCCCTTTCCCCGTGAATAAAAAAAAAATTGTATCTCGCATTGAATTAAACCCACCCAAACTACTGAGTGGCAGCACATGCCTACATTCCCTATTGGAGGATTGTAACACGCTTGCAAGATTTAAAACGAGATTACAATTACTTGAAGCATAGGGTTGTTCTTGCCCGTGAGATTTAAAGCTATATTACAGTACGATAGTATTTACATGCTCGTGGCGAAATGTAAAAAAATGCCTAAACACAATATGCCCGTGTCCATAAGGATTTCACTGTGGAAGACAGCAAAGGAAAGAAGGTACAATTGAAGTGTGCAAGTACTGTCAAGTTAATAGTATGACATAAATAAAATGCCTATTTTGTAAAGTAACCGAAAACAATAATTTCATATAGTATATAAAAAGCGAAAGCCCCGAAAAAAAAAGATTTACAAAACTCGAAAATAGCTAAAAAATAAATAAAAAACCAACAGAAGCCTTAAGTATAACGTAACACTTCAATTGAAATATTTTGTAAAGCCAGATACAGTAAGTACTTTTGTCAAACAAAATGCTGGTATACTATAGTATTCATGGTAATGCTTTTTCAAGAATGTATTACTACCATTATAGGGGTCACCTGTTTTTTTAAATTTATTTTTTTACATACCAGGTCGATGGTAAGGTAATGTGCTATATTAGCGGGTTCAATGACGGCTTTAGCCATTTGCACAAAAAAGTAAATCTATACTGTACATTTCATTTCGTTGGTCCCACCTATTCATCCACAAAGAAAGCTATTATTTAAACTGATTATGTCCTTTATTCTCTGATAATTATGTAGTTTAAGATTCAAGGCAAACAGTGCACAGACCCTTATAAAAGTTCACTGTAGTAAAACATAGGGGGAACTTTTACAAGGGGATAAACCTCAAGGTTATGATGAGCAGGTGGATATCTTCATTTTGTCAATGTTGTACATCTACAGCTTCTGACAGCCCAGCACATTATGCTGCATGAATCTTCCATTTTAAAATCAACAATCAAGTTTCTAATTGTAATCAATTATTACAGAGGCACTAGCTCCCACCGTTCATCCGCATTAAGGTTCATCAGTCTAACTTGCCATTCCATTATGATCATCATTAAAACGGGCACACTGTGGCTCATGATACTAACTGCAAATTTCTACAAAACCAATATGAAATAACAGAACCTTTTTAGAGGAAATATGGTTTGCATTTAGCAACAGCCACAAAGCTCCAATTACTCACAGCCCCATATGCAGGTTTATAAACACAATCAGAAGGTGTGGCGGAGTGTCCCGCCCCTATTTATTATTATTTGTATTTTTTGTTTGCGGCGCGGGTAAAAGCGCCGCGTCTTTTATTATTATTTAAAAACCCCGTGAGGATGCATGGCTGATCAGCTACTGATTATTTAAATAGCTGACAGTCATGCATCCTTACCAAACGCGTGCAGACTCTGGCCGGGGGATAATAAGATAATTACCAACTAGTTAAATCCCTCGGCCAGAGTATATAAACCTGCAGCTCTCTGCACTTGATGTTGGGGTGTTGGAGTAGAGAGTACGGGGAGCGGAGAGAAGGAATAATATTTAAAAAACAATTGCTAATACGTGCTGGATAATCCAGCACGGCACTTACTTGTTTGTTTATTTATTCGTTTGGCCCTCGTGCCCTTTTGTTTGTATTTTGTTTAAATATTTTGTTTGTTTATTATTAAATACGCTGAGTGCTTTTGCACTCAGTTTCACCCGCCCATCCACTGTTTTGGAGTCAGTTACTTCCTGGTCCGTGACGTCATCCACCACACCACTGCGAGCCAGACTGTCACATATGGTGTCCTGCGTGGGACAAACAACGCCTCCAACAGCCGGACCAGGATTGAAAAGTGCGTTTTTTTTTGTTTGTTCGTTTTTTTTTTCAAATTAAAAATGGGGAAAAGTAGCCGGAGGAGAAAGCAGCAGCAGCAGCAACAACAGCAGCAGGAGGCGCAGCAACATCAGCCTTACCTTGCCACACTGGATATCTGCCTCACCTGCCTGAAGGGTGAGGAGTGGTGCTTCGCGGTTGGTGAGGTTGGGCACGTGGCACCAGACCAACCCCCTCCATGGCAGGAGAAAGAGGAGCCAGAGCATCCAGTGAGGGAGGACCTGCATCCTCCAAAGAGGACAAATGCACTCTCCTCTGAGGGAGTCTGGGACTGGCTGGTGGAGCCGGGGAGGGATTATGAGGAAGCCCTCCCTGCAGTGATCAACCTCCTGTGGGCAAGAGATGGGGAGCGCTGGGAGGCCTGGGAACAGCAACACCACCCAGCTTCCCTCCCAGACATCGCAGCCATGGTATTCAACTACCTGGCTGCGGATATGGGAGAGACCCTGCTGCTGCCATCTCCAGCACAAAAGGGAGAGGAGCCATCGCTACCGTCTCCACCAGCAGAGGGAGAGGAGCCATCGCTGCCGTCTCCAGCGCCAGAGGGAGAGGAGCCATCGCTGCCGTCTCCAGCGCCAGAGGGAGAGGAGCCATCGCTGCCGTCTCCAGCGCCAGAGGGAGAGGAGCCATCGCTGCCGTCTCCAGCGCCAGAGGGAGAGGAGCCATCGCTGCCGTCTCCAGCGCCAGAGGGAGAGGAGCCATCGCTGCCGTCTCCAGCGCCAGAGGGAGAGGAGCCATCGCTGCCGTCTCCAGCGCCAGAGGGAGAGGAGCCATCGCTGCCGTCTCCAGCATCAGAGGGAGAGGAGCCATCGCTACCGTCTCCAGCATCAGAGGGAGAGGAGCCATCGCTACCGTCTCCAGCATCAGAGGGAGAGGAGCCATCGCTGCCATCTCCAGCATCAGAGGGAGAGGAGCCATCGCTACCGTCTCCAGCATCAGAGGGAGAGGAGCCATCGCTACCGTCTCCACCAGCAGAGGGAGAATGCCTGCTGGTTTCGCCTCCACAGCCTGGGGAGGAGCCCGAACGTCCTACGCCCGAGTGGGAGGAGCCCGAACGTCCTACGCCCGAGTGGGAGGAGCCCGAACGTCCTACGCCCGAGTGGGAGGAGCCCGAACGTCCTACGCCCGAGTGGGAGGAGCCCGAACGTCCTACGCCCGAGTGGGAGGAGCCCGAACGTCCTACGGCCGAGTGGGAGGAGCCCGAACGTCCTACGCCCAAGAGGGGGGAGTCGGTGCGTCCACAGCCCAAGAGGGAGGAGTCGGTGCGTCCACAGCCCAAGAGGGAGGAGTCGGTGCGTCCACAGCCCAAAGAGAGGGGAGGACTGCTTGCCCCTCCCACCTCCACCAGCAGAGGATGAATGCCTGCTGGTTCTGCCTCAACCGTCGTGGGAGGACTGCTTGCCCCTCCCACCTCCACCAGCAGAGGATGAATACCTGCTGGTTCCGCCTCAGCCGCCGTGGGAGGACTGCTTGCCACTCCCAGCTCCACCAGCAGAGGGTGAATACCTGCTGGTTCCGTCTCAGCCGCTGTGGGAGGACTGCTTTCCCCTCCCACCTCCACCAGCAGAGGGTGAATACCTGCTGGTTCCACATCCACCGTCATGGGAAGGACTGCTCCTGCCCTGCCTCGCACCACCCAGGGATGCCTGCCTCGCATCGCCTGGGGCTGCCTGTTCCACATCGCCTGGGGTCGCCAGGGATCCTGCTTCGCCTGGGGTCGCCAGGGATCCTGCTTCGCCTGGGGTCGCCAGGGATCCTGCTTTGCCTGGGGTCGCCAGGGATCCTGCTTCGCCTGGGGTCACTACACTGTGGTCGGAGCCCCACGGAGGGGAGCTGCCGGCCATGAAGAAAGGGGGGGAGGTCAGGAGACCAGCTTCCCCAGCCGCACTTTCGCGGCCGGAGATCATGTGGTCAGAGCCCCACGAAGGGGAGCTGCCAGCCATGGAAAAGGGGGGGGAGGTCAGGAGACCAGCTCCCCCAGCCGCACTTTCGCGGCAGGAAATACTGTGGCTGGAGCCCCGTGAAGGGCAGCTGTCAGCCATGAAGAAGGGGGGGGAGGTCAGGAGACCAGCTTCCCCCGCAGCAATTTCGCTGCAGGAGAAAGGGTGGCCAGAGCCCCACGGAGGGGAGCTGTCGGCCATGAAGAAGGGGGGGCAGGTCTGGAGACCACCCCCAAAAATTTTTTGGCCAGAGGAGCTGGCCGGTGCGCGGGCCATTGGAACACTACGGCTGTTTGGGTGGGAGGAGGACATCCCACCGTGGCCGCCACCTTTGGCCCGTTGCTGCCCCTGTTCCTGCGCCGGGACTGCTGACCGGGACTTTGGGGACTAAGGGGGGAGGTGGCCGAAAAGGCCATGTGTGCTGCGCACAAGGGGGGGCATGTGTGGCGGAGTGTCCCGCCCCTATTTATTATTATTTGTATTTTTTGTTTGCGGCGCGGGTAAAAGCGCCGCGTCTTTTATTATTATTTAAAAACCCCGTGAGGATGCATGGCTGATCAGCTACTGATTATTTAAATAGCTGACAGTCATGCATCCTTACCAAACGCGTGCAGACTCTGGCCGGGGGATAATAAGATAATTACCAACTAGTTAAATCCCTCGGCCAGAGTATATAAACCTGCAGCTCTCTGCACTTGATGTTGGGGTGTTGGAGTAGAGAGTACGGGGAGCGGAGAGAAGGAATAATATTGGGAAAAATGGGGAAAAGTAGCCGGAGGAGAAAGCAGCAGCAGCAGCAACAACAGCAGCAGGAGGCGCAGCAACATCAGCCTTACCTTGCCACACTGGATATCTGCCTCACCTGCCTGAAGGGTGAGGAGTGGTGCTTCGCGGTTGGTGAGGTTGGGCACGTGGCACCAGACCAACCCCCTCCATGGCAGGAGAAAGAGGAGCCAGAGCATCCAGTGAGGGAGGACCTGCATCCTCCAAAGAGGACAAATGCACTCTCCTCTGAGGGAGTCTGGGACTGGCTGGTGGAGCCGGGGAGGGATTATGAGGAAGCCCTCCCTGCAGTGATCAACCTCCTGTGGGCAAGAGATGGGGAGCGCTGGGAGGCCTGGGAACAGCAACACCACCCAGCTTCCCTCCCAGACATCGCAGCCATGGTATTCAACTACCTGGCTGCGGATATGGGAGAGACCCTGCTGCTGCCATCTCCAGCACAAAAGGGAGAGGAGCCATCGCTACCGTCTCCACCAGCAGAGGGAGAGGAGCCATCGCTGCCGTCTCCAGCGCCAGAGGGAGAGGAGCCATCGCTGCCGTCTCCAGCGCCAGAGGGAGAGGAGCCATCGCTGCCGTCTCCAGCGCCAGAGGGAGAGGAGCCATCGCTGCCGTCTCCAGCGCCAGAGGGAGAGGAGCCATCGCTGCCGTCTCCAGCGCCAGAGGGAGAGGAGCCATCGCTGCCGTCTCCAGCGCCAGAGGGAGAGGAGCCATCGCTGCCGTCTCCAGCGCCAGAGGGAGAGGAGCCATCGCTGCCGTCTCCAGCATCAGAGGGAGAGGAGCCATCGCTACCGTCTCCAGCATCAGAGGGAGAGGAGCCATCGCTACCGTCTCCAGCATCAGAGGGAGAGGAGCCATCGCTGCCATCTCCAGCATCAGAGGGAGAGGAGCCATCGCTACCGTCTCCAGCATCAGAGGGAGAGGAGCCATCGCTACCGTCTCCACCAGCAGAGGGAGAATGCCTGCTGGTTTCGCCTCCACAGCCTGGGGAGGAGCCCGAACGTCCTACGCCCGAGTGGGAGGAGCCCGAACGTCCTACGCCCGAGTGGGAGGAGCCCGAACGTCCTACGCCCGAGTGGGAGGAGCCCGAACGTCCTACGCCCGAGTGGGAGGAGCCCGAACGTCCTACGGCCGAGTGGGAGGAGCCCGAACGTCCTACGCCCAAGAGGGGGGAGTCGGTGCGTCCACAGCCCAAGAGGGAGGAGTCGGTGCGTCCACAGCCCAAGAGGGAGGAGTCGGTGCGTCCACAGCCCAAAGAGGGGGGAGTCGGTGCGTCCATAGCCCAAGAGGTGGAAGTCTGCGCTTCCACAGCCTTAGGACCCAAGCTGCAGTCCCAAGAGCCAGAAGGGGAGGAGTTACAGGCTCAACCCCCTGAATTTTTCTGGGGGGGAGAAGGGCAGGATGCTGATGTTCCCCAGCAGCCTCTATTTATGCTGCTGAAGGGAGCACGGCACACACCAGCCCAGCCGCCACAGCAGAGGGAGCCAGAACCGCCACAGCCTCCCTCTGAGTGGCCAGCATCCGCCCCATCGCCTCTGCCTCCACCACCACCAGGAGCAGAGCAGCAGGAGCTGCCTCTGTCTCCACCACCACCAGGAGCAGGGCAGCAGGAGCTGCTTCTGTCTCCACCATCACCAGGAGCAGAGCAGCAAGAGCTGCCTCTGCCTCCGCCACCTCCACCAGCAGAGGGTGAATGCCTGCTGGTTCCACATCCACCGTCGTGGGAGGACTGCTTGCCCCTCCCACCTCCACCAGCAGAGGGTGAATGCCTGCTGGTTCCGCCTCCACCGTCGTGGGAGGACTGCTTGCCCCTCCCACCTCCACCAGCAGAGGATGAATGCCTGCTGGTTCTGCCTCAACCGTCGTGGGAGGACTGCTTGCCCCTCCCACCTCCACCAGCAGAGGATGAATACCTGCTGGTTCCGCCTCAGCCGCCGTGGGAGGACTGCTTGCCACTCCCAGCTCCACCAGCAGAGGGTGAATACCTGCTGGTTCCGTCTCAGCCGCTGTGGGAGGACTGCTTTCCCCTCCCACCTCCACCAGCAGAGGGTGAATACCTGCTGGTTCCACATCCACCGTCATGGGAAGGACTGCTCCTGCCCTGCCTCGCACCACCCAGGGATGCCTGCCTCGCATCGCCTGGGGCTGCCTGTTCCACATCGCCTGGGGTCGCCAGGGATCCTGCTTCGCCTGGGGTCGCCAGGGATCCTGCTTCGCCTGGGGTCGCCAGGGATCCTGCTTTGCCTGGGGTCGCCAGGGATCCTGCTTCGCCTGGGGTCACTACACTGTGGTCGGAGCCCCACGGAGGGGAGCTGCCGGCCATGAAGAAAGGGGGGGAGGTCAGGAGACCAGCTTCCCCAGCCGCACTTTCGCGGCCGGAGATCATGTGGTCAGAGCCCCACGAAGGGGAGCTGCCAGCCATGGAAAAGGGGGGGGAGGTCAGGAGACCAGCTCCCCCAGCCGCACTTTCGCGGCAGGAAATACTGTGGCTGGAGCCCCGTGAAGGGCAGCTGTCAGCCATGAAGAAGGGGGGGGAGGTCAGGAGACCAGCTTCCCCCGCAGCAATTTCGCTGCAGGAGAAAGGGTGGCCAGAGCCCCACGGAGGGGAGCTGTCGGCCATGAAGAAGGGGGGGCAGGTCTGGAGACCACCCCCAAAAATTTTTTGGCCAGAGGAGCTGGCCGGTGCGCGGGCCATTGGAACACTACGGCTGTTTGGGTGGGAGGAGGACATCCCACCGTGGCCGCCACCTTTGGCCCGTTGCTGCCCCTGTTCCTGCGCCGGGACTGCTGACCGGGACTTTGGGGACTAAGGGGGGAGGTGGCCGAAAAGGCCATGTGTGCTGCGCACAAGGGGGGGCATGTGTGGCGGAGTGTCCCGCCCCTATTTATTATTATTTGTATTTTTTGTTTGCGGCGCGGGTAAAAGCGCCGCGTCTTTTATTATTATTTAAAAACCCCGTGAGGATGCATGGCTGATCAGCTACTGATTATTTAAATAGCTGACAGTCATGCATCCTTACCAAACGCGTGCAGACTCTGGCCGGGGGATAATAAGATAATTACCAACTAGTTAAATCCCTCGGCCAGAGTATATAAACCTGCAGCTCTCTGCACTTGATGTTGGGGTGTTGGAGTAGAGAGTACGGGGAGCGGAGAGAAGGAATAATATTTAAAAAACAATTGCTAATACGTGCTGGATAATCCAGCACGGCACTTACTTGTTTGTTTATTTATTCGTTTGGCCCTCGTGCCCTTTTGTTTGTATTTTGTTTAAATATTTTGTTTGTTTATTATTAAATACGCTGAGTGCTTTTGCACTCAGTTTCACCCGCCCATCCACTGTTTTGGAGTCAGTTACTTCCTGGTCCGTGACGTCATCCACCACACCACTGCGAGCCAGACTGTCACAGAAGGTCACTTACCTTATAGCACCTGGATTTTGGCAGTGCTACCCCACTTTCAATCAAATGACTAACCTTTTCAAACAAATTGTTTTCATGCCACATGCTGTAAACCGAGTTATGTTTCAAAGTGTGCAGGACAGAGATAACTGAATACAAAAAGCCTTGGCTTGAAAACATCAAATTGCTTTCAGTAGACGTTAAATTAACATTTATGGTCAATCATGCACCAGAATCACAGTCGTTTCAGGATAATAGTGTTAAGGGCTTTGATCAGAGCAAGTGTGACCTGATCAAAGCATTTTAAAACTATACAAAAACAGCCAAGCTGGGCTCCCGAGTGGCGTAACTGGTAAAGGTGCTCTGTGTGGAGTGCAGGATGCGCCCTATAGCCTGGACATCGCAGGTTCGAGTCCAGGCTATTCCACTGTGGATGGGAACTCCCAGGGTGCGGCACACAATTGGCCGAGCGCCGCTCTGGGGGGGGATTAGGTTGGCCAGGGTGTCTTCGGCTCACCGCGCACCAGCGACCCCTGTAGTCTGGCCGGGCACCTGCGGGCTTGCCTGTAAGATGCCTAGAGCTGCGTTGTCCTCTGATGCTGTAGCTCTGAGGTGGCTGCATGGTGAGTCTGCAGTGTGATAAGAAGCGGTCGGCTGACGGCACACGCTTTGGAGGACAGCGTGTGTTCGTCTTCCCCACTCCCGAGTCAGCGCGGGGGTGATAGTGGTGAGCTGAGCCTAAAAACAATTGGATATTCTAAATTGGAAGAAAATACAAAAATAATTGCCGACTACTAAATTAAAAAAAATAAAATTAAAAAATTAAAAAAATAACACACAACAAAACAAACAAACAAAAAAGCCAAGGTATAAGAAAAAGATATGGCATATAAAGATATTATATTCATACAATATGAATGATCACAGATGATTGTGTGTAAGACACATTAAGACCTACACTTACTGGTATCTTGGATAATAAAGTTCCTTTGAAAACATTACAAGAACTTGCTTTTCTTCAGTTACCAAGTATCATCATCTACATGTTGCTAGACCTCCGTGACCCTCATTTTCTTATCCAGGAAATTCTGAAATAGATCTTATCGGCTCAAGATGAAATCACCCAGTAAAGTGCCAATCTCTTCAATGGAAAACAATGGCTTTTTCTAATTTTCTGCCCCAGCTGTTTAAAAAATCATCAAGGCAACTCATTTTTCCTTTAAATAAGGTATTTCAGTAAAGACTTCCAGTAGTGACAGATGGGTTGAATTGCTGGGCAGGGAGAAAGCAACAAACAATCAGTTGCCAACATTACATGTTTTTCCATCTGTCGATGCCCCTTTAATCTTTTATGAAACTACAGCATACAGTAGCACAAAAGCCAATCCCATTGAAGCAAAACTTTTCTTTCTGCTCTCTGAAGGTACAGTATCGTACACAACTATATAGCAGTGATCAGTTCCATGCTAGTCTACATTTATTAGATACCTGCAGACAAACACTGTGGAGCTGACAAACTACAGTGTAGCTGATAGGTGATCTAGAGTGTTGAGTAATTTCTAAGTTAGAAATGAAAGATGAAAAGTTTTTAAAAAACTTATAATCTTGAATATATATTCAAAGCAAAACAGTATATGACACAATTATAATCTGAATGGGTCATAACTTTCATTTTCAGAAGCCATTAAAAGTGTAGATTAGCCTCTTATGCAGGTTTTTTTTTTTTTTTTTTAACTGGTACAGCTGTGTAGCAGATTTGGTCGATTACAAATTTAATAGAAAAAAACAACATGGACCCCAATGTAAGCCAGAGTTTAATACAAAGAGTTGAATAATAAAGTTTTCTTTGAAGTTTAATAAGGATATTTTACTCTAACAAGCGGTGGTACAGATGATCACAAAAAGACATGTTTTACTTAATTTCTGCACCTAATTTATTCTGTTTATTATGCCCAGCAAGACAATTCTAATGCATGCCTTGTTGCTTCATAGCCAAGGGCAAGTCATTTTATCATGTAATGATCCACACAGCAGTAGAAAACCAGAGCCAGTTACAGTAAATGTGGAGACATTGGACTTGTCACGCAGTGTCTTTAATATAAAGTAGAGTGTACAATTCTCATGGGAGTTTGCTTTATTTAGAGAGACTACTTGGATTACATTGGGGTACTGTACAGTTTGCTTCCTTACAATAGTGACCTTTGTGTGCTGCCATTATACAACCACTAATTCTAACAGTACATGCATTGTTCTTTGCAGTATTTATGTCTTTAAAAGAATGTAAAACACCAGGTTGGAGCACATTAACAGAATTGATCCACTCTCATTTAGGCCAACGTCCTAACCCTTCAACAGGCTACTGTTATCATTATACTCCACAAGCTTAAAATCCTTTACTAGATGCTTGAATACAATGTATATTAGGTCCATGTTTTTTTTTCTATGAAATGATTAATAGACCAACTCTGGTACACTAGCTCAAGTTAACATGAATATACATTACACATGGATTACAAGAACTATTCCTCCCAAACATACAGTAGGCTTATTTATCTTTGTTCCTCAGACTCTAAACTGTACATAATTACATTTTAAAACATAAAACAGGCTCCAGTCACTGAGAGCTAATTCATATCAGTTTTGTTGGCCAATTCTTGATATTTAATTTAAATTGAACTCAAATTAGCTTGTGTCATTAATCATAGCTGTCCATTGCCAAGCAAACAGTGCACTTTTTGCATACATCACTGTCTGGAAGGTTTATTAAATTACTTTTAGAATATTTATAAAAAGGGGTGAATTTTAAGAAACAATCAAATAGACAAACATTTAGACATAAATGTAATGTTTTTGTTTGCTTAAATGGTTTTTATACACAAAATGATCCTAAAAGTACTCCAATAAAATAACTCAACCTAGTATTACAGATTGCAGTGTCTATTTAACTGATCTAGACAGGAGTGGATCTACACAACCCCACCATTTAAATATTACCAGTCACAGCATTTACTTTTAAAAGACAAAGAAATATACTTGACTCACTGTAACAGTCCCCTCATTTATTGATGTTAACAGCAGTAATTACATCTGCCACTGTTCAGATAAATTGAACTGACCCTTGCACGTTTAAAGTGACCTCTCGTGACTTTGTTAAACTCTGTACATTACCATCCATAACTATTAAAACACTCAATAGTGCTACATTTAGAAATACTAAAAGAAACTTGACAGCCAAAACATTTGTAATTGAATTTACTGAGTTTCTTTAAGTATTACTGAACTTCATATTAACAAACAGTCCTTGTAAGCAGGCTTGATTACACACAAATATTTCACCAGACATCTATTTCTGCGTCGGCTTCTTCAGTTGTTAAGATGAAAAATGTATCTGTAACGCTATTTAGGATTTGTATAAAATTATGATCCATCAAATCTTGTACAGACTTGATGTTGCCAGGCACTCATTTGTAGTCAAGATCATAAATTTAATGGAACCTTAACATAAATCAATTTTTAATATTACTTTCAACTCCCTTTTTCCATCTTAATTACAAACTCACTAATAGGAGAAAGCGGTGTCGTAGAGCAGACAAAATGTAATTTAATCTCCTGTTCAGACAGCATCTGTAACCCTCACAGCTCTCGAATAAACTCAACTACACAGCACCCAACTGTATCAGTACTTGCATCATACTACTGAATTTATTGTATTTTATAACTGCTTTTATCTGTAATGTGACATTTTGTAATGTGATACTTTGTAACACCTGTAAGTCACCCTGCATAAGGGCATCTGCTAAGAAACAAATAATAATAATAATAATAATAATAATAATAATAATAATAATAATAATAATAATAATAATAATAATAATAAAAGCTCCACTGCCTGCTTTTAACTTGGAACATTCTGCTAGGAACCTTGGATTTCAGTGGTTAGAATTATGACAGCAAAAATTGAAATAAACACCTGTTTATTATTAGAGTAACCTACTGAGCTGCAGTAAGAATTGTGGAACCTTTTGTGAGTATTCTGTTTCAATCATAAAAGTCAATGTTTATCGTCCAAAGCTTATTAACTTTTCTGTCTGGAGAAAATAAAGTTGCAAGTCTTTTCTAAAACTACTGTAGTGTGCTTCTTGTGCCTGTGTTTGTAGAATTCCCACAGTAACTCTATGAGTCACCAATTATGAATCTGACATTTGCTTAAAATAACAGATGAGGCTGTGTTAATAATCTAGACAGCAGTCTACCTTCCAAAACCTTTTTTCAGAGATGTTAATAAAGGGTTCAATAAACCAGCCACAAGTTAATATAATCTTTTTAATAGGGCCCAGTAATCCCTTACACTTCAATATAGAACACATTTGCTTTCTAAGCTGCAGGTCATGTTTGTGATGGTGGTATTGAAATGATCTGCATGTTCACATGTTTTATAATGCATGATAAACACACGGGATAGTCGTGATCCTACCACTAACCTGTATGTCCTTTTATTTATCATTTCAAGAACTTGTGTGACAATACCAAAATGATACTACACTTGGCACTCCTATCAATTGAACCGTACTACAAACTAGATTCAGTAAAGCTAAAGTTGATATAATTTACTGCACATATACAGCTTTTAAAAACACTGCCTGTGCTGAATTTCATTTCCACTAGCATGTCAGCAATCTGTTACATGTCTTACAGTACATTTAAAAGGTATTTGCACAAGGTAGGTCTTTAGCTATTGAACCATTATTTTCATGTTGGAGATGAGGTTTACCTGCTAATTGAAATCATAGATAATGAAGGACTTGAGGGTGCCTGGATTTCATTCATAAGGAGTGATTCATCTTTCAAAGAAACTTCTGATTCAGACTTGGGTTTGTAAGCCTCTGGTGTCGTCACGTCTCTGTATGGCTTCTTACCGTCTAACACTACGATAAAAATGAAACAATAGATTTAATGTTACTGTCAACTCTTGTAATAAGTCATTATAAGTGCAAAACATAAAAAAGGTTGTTTCAGTCCGGATGGATATCTCCTATGCTTTGTGAAATTTCACAAGACATTTCCATGGTTAGGTGGTACAGCAGACACATTCTCTTGTCTCTGAAGCCTTTCGCCTCTGAAGGCATGAATTTGTGGGTCTCAACCAAGCCATCAGATGATATTAGTCCACATCACAAAACCACCACACAATTTACCCAATGGTCGTACTGCGGCTTCTGCTATTATCCTTCACCTTTCATGAACCCTAAATTCTCAAGCACCAAGATTCAAACAGAACCATGCATTTCATGTTTCCCCATGAAGTGTCGTTCTTTCATAACCAGGATTTTGAAACAAGCATAGCATACTGCACCACATTCAAGGTCATATTTACCATTGGCTTTTACAGTTCTATAGTTATTTTATTCACTTTTGTTACGATCAGACAGGTAAAACATCTGGGGTTACTCGATGATTTAGGACAATCATATAATTATTACTGAACCCAAAAGCAAAGACACCTGTTGAGCATTCTCCTTCATAAGATCCTTCTTCTATTGGCTCTTCTTTAATCTTCCTTTTCCCTGAATTCCAGCGACCTCTCACCTTCTCAATCAGATGATGAAACTCGCTCTTGTGCTGTTTACCTGAAAGAGGACAAACAAACCATTTCAGCTCCATATGGTCTGGTGGATTTTTACTGCACGTGCTAACTGTTTAAATATTATACTAATTACTGAAGGCATCAGCTTATTCAATTAAACCTGAACACATATATTTTAGTGCTCCTATTTCCGTGTAGTGTAGCTTTATTGAACATCTATTTAACATTCTTTAATTCTGTTTTTTATTTTATTTGGTATAGTTCCAAAACAAAACTGACACTGCAGACTGATGGTGAAGTTCCTTTACAGTGAGACTGATTAATAGTGCCAAGTTTCAAAATGTCGTTTTCAACTTTATTTCTCCGGACAACAAGCAGACCAACAGTGAAGGCACAGTTAGAATACATTACCAACAGGCAACCATAAGCCTGTCATACCAGTTTCAGATCAAGATGGCCATGGTTGATAGGCTCTGCTTGCGTACCCCACAGTGCTCACATCAAAATAAGTGATTAATTTTAATTGGGCCATTACATTTTTGCTTCCTGTTAAGAATAATTTATATAATACAATATGAAAACGGTTAATGCTAGGGCATTTTAAGCATAAGCTGTTATTTCTTTCAAGAAACCTAGAAAACTATGTTTGTTTATTGTGTTTTATCAGTCGACCCTCGAAGTTACTGTTTTTTGAAAACAAATAAGCAGTTTTTATTTTTCAGATAAATTAGTAGGATTTTAAGGTTGTTTCTAGTGTTACATTTCCTTCAAAAAAATACTTCAAATGTCAGCTTTGTATTTATAATGTTATATTTACCTTTGTTATTTAATAGTGCTTGTAGTCATTCTATGCTCCAATACTCAGCTTTGAGCTAGCTATAGGATCCAAAGGATGACTAACTAGTCGTTCTCATTCTAATGAAATCATGTGACAATGTGACCTTTTATCATTGCCAGCCCCATCAAGAGTACTCTCTGTTTATATACATGTCCACAGGCCTGCCATTTTAAACAGGAAACTTCATACCAAATATGTTTCTACTTACAACATGTCAAAATCATTTAGTGACAATGTGCAACTTGTAGCCAAAAACCTGGTAAATGTGCACGCATCTAATGTAACTAGTGTTAAGAACAATTGCAATGGGGAATAATGTTTAACTGAAAGCTGAGCAGGATACAATTTGACACATCTGGTTTGCAGGGGATGTTTTATGTTTCTCAGAACCAGTCTTGGATACAGAAGCACTTGCCAACTTTCAGACCTGCTGTCTTGCCCGTCACAACAAACTGACTTGCTGTAGAATGCATGCCAAATACCAATGACAGTGAGGAACACTACCTGCATAACAAATTCATGGGTCTTGTGAAGGGCAGTCAGTTTACACAGAAGTGTATACTATATTGCAGGAAGAATGCCAGCCCACCATGCCCATTGCAACATATCTATTTTCCTGCTAGGGTTTACAAAAAATAAAAAATAAAAAATAAGTAAATAAATAAATGTACACAATATGTCTTGCCTCGCAATATGATTAAAAAACAGATGCCATCTATTATTTTACTTTACAAAATGGGCTTTGGTTAGTGTTTTCCTAAGCCTGGTTAAAATTGCTTTTTAGAGTTATTTTGAAAGATTAAAATCATAAATCAGGCAGGAGGAAACAAAACCCTTACAGACATACACTTGACAAATACAAAAAAAAAATCTCAGAATCCCATTTTTCATTTTCAATCCAATCTATTAATTCAGATTGTGAAGCTACAGCTGTGTACTATATTCTGTCTAATGTAGTACATACACCCAATTTGCTGACAGGTCAAATATTGAAATTAACAACCTACTGCAGAGGCCTTGGCTCAAAACAGATCAACCAGCAGGTAAACTGCCATCATATACCACCAGATTAATACACGCTCATAGCTTGTCCTTACATAGAGGTTACACCTCACTAGGCAGTAATTAAACACCTTTCATAAGCTTAACATTTTGAGTCACATTAGAACTTTTTGTAGCTCCTATTGTATGCACAAAAAATGAAATAAAAATAAGACTTACGGTATTGTGCATGTATTTCATCAATTTCTTCTTCTGTTTGATTCTTTGAAAACACCATCACCTATAAAGATTATTATTTTTTTTACCCTACAGTAAATCAAACAATCGATGTAGTAAATTACTGTTCAAGACCACATACACAGTACAACACAATGAACATTATTTGAAGATAATTTATAACAACGAACTATGCGATAAAACAAAGCAGGCATCATTCAAGTAAACTGAAACAGCCCATAAGCTTTCCTCGCTTGCATCTATTATAGCAGTGGTACTCACTTTCAGTTCATTGCAATACAGGACCTGCTGTATTAGGTAAAGTGAAACAATGGTAAAAAGCCCTTGTTGGACCAGTTAATTGTTGACATGGCTGGAACATTCTGGATTGAAATGGAGTGGTGGAGCCACTGGCAAGTATCATTGCTTAGAGAATCAGACCTACGAAAGACACTACTAGAAACCCCGGACAGAATATTTTCAAGAAACTGTCTAAAATAAAAAAACAAACATACACTATTGGATTGTCCGTCATATTGTGCCATCATCTTCTCATTCTTTTCAACTTCGTTTACAATTTCTTGAGCTGGAGAAAGAGAACAGGTTAAAAAAAAATAACTCTGCAATCGTTTGAGAGTAGCATTTTGACACTGTACAGAACCATGTTGATACAGATATCAACGCTGATTTACTTAAAACTTTATAAGTTAAATTCCTGAAATTGAAAATTAAATTTGACTCGCATACGGTTTATAAAAACGTTACATGTTCTGTTGCTGTAGTCTTTTTGTCTTATATTGTACTTGCAATGATAGTTGATGCAGAACACCGCTGTACTGTTTACAGCTGTTAACACTGTATAACTCCATTGATCATATACTTCCTTACAGTTGGTACATTTCTTTAGTTATATTAAAAACAAATCTATTGCAAGCAAGTTAGTAAAATTAAAAACAAAAACAGCTGTCATCCAGCTGACAATAGTTTCTTAATAATGACTTAATTACTGTGCTGGAAGAGAAACACAAAGTCTCTTGATTTAAACATGAATTGTTCTTGGTTTGTCCTGTTTGAAACTTAATTGCTGGTTTTCTCTTAAAACTGCACCAGTTTCTATTGTTTTAGTCAAGTTACTTGGTATTAATTTATGATTTAAAAGTTGTTTCTATTCAATACGTTAACGTAACAGCAGGTTTCATTTGACTTTATGAAGCAAAATTTGTTAATTCTGTAGGGTGATGCAAAAAGTTTGGCCATAGCTGTCCATAACTGCATAACCTTGGACCCTTGATGATTTTAACAGAGACCTGTCTGTTTTTGTATCAATGTAATACACCTGAGTATCTGGATTAACCTAATTTTAGTATTAGCTATTCAGGAGGTACCTTCCGTTACCGTGTACATTTTAAAGCTGTGCAAATTTCTAAATTATGTTAAAACTGCAATGCAGGCAACAAGACACATGCACTCTCATCTGGACAGTATTCTTCCATTGCAATTGATTACAAACCCACATACCTGATTTGGGGTTTAATGAGTCACACTGAGCATTGTACATTTGCAAATACTTCTGATGCCTTTTAATGAGCTGCTGCCTGGTTCCCTGTGTGGAAAGGGTGAGCGCCTTTAGTCTTTTCTTTAGGTCCCGATCAGACAGCAGGTCATAAACCACTTTGGCCATGGGTTTCCTTTTGGCAACAGAGCTGGAAAGAGAGGTCCTTTTGAATAAGATAAGAGTTTTACTTTATTATATCCAGTAGCTACTTCATTATGATTATGTTGTCTTTGGCTTCTGTGCCAACACCTTTGCAGAATAATTTATAAGTAGAGAGAACTTTGTACAGAAACAATTGTGTATATGGTTTTAAAATGGTAAGGAAACAAAACAGGCAGTTAGAGATTTTTATAACAAATCACATTGGTTTTACAGTATTTGCCGTGCTAGTCAAAACACTCTAATTATAGAGTATGTTAATTTTGTAGTTTTACAATAGAAAGATAATGCATCTGAACACAAATTGAAAGAGTAAAACAAATTGTATTTTTCCTGAATAAATCCAGCAAATAATGTCACAGTTTATACATTTATAACAAAATCCAAGTAAAACAGTTCATAGGGCTCATAGGTGAAAAATAGGTTTAAAAAATTAGAAATACCTCATCTACATTCTTTTGAAAATAATGCAACACTTTGCTTCTTGTGTAATGACATTCCCTACAACACTGTTGCCTGATACAGGGTATAATACAGGGTTGAAATGTGTTTCATCCAGATCACCTTACATAGTAACTTGTCTATTACCTTCTCAGGCTCTCCTTTTTCTCACTCTTCGTCAGACAGATGTCCAGATGTTTGTTGATATACTGCTCAGAAATGCCAAGTCCACATGCTGGACATTCCACTAGAATGCAAAGAAAGGGAAATATTTTAGAATACCTTGGAGTTTATTAAAGGCACATCATTCTTGGTATCAACAAAATAAACTGGTCAACAATTGTTGCATAGTTTTGAATGCAAAGAGAATCTGGTGCATTGTATTTGTGCTTTTGTAAATTAAAACAACAAAAAAATAGATATGTAAGAATCACCTTTCATAAATTGTTTAACTCCCAAAGAAGTTGAAGGTTGTTCAGGGTTGGAAGACATACTGGATGCAGATCCTGTAGGAATCTCCAGGGGCTCTTCCTTAATAGTTTTTTCCAAAAGAGTCTTGGGTCTTATGTCTGTACAGGAAGACTGTGATTCAGCTTCTTTTGAAGAAGATACTGGGTTTGCTTTCTGAAGAAAGCAGTTACGTAACGTATTTTCCTGCACTTTTTTCCTGATGGGTCCTTTACAATTTGCCCGGCTTACTTTGCCAGGTGCCTGTGGGGTCTTTGGTGGAGATTCGGAATCAATCTGCAAAAACTGCTGCCTGGAACAAATCAAAAATACAAAACGACATAAAATATAGAAGGCGATATTTGATTATCATCTTGTATAATGCTTTGAGTGACATTAATTATAATAGTCCAGACTTTTCAGGGTATTGAAATCAGGTCAAGTTGTCTCCTCAAAACCCAAGATCAACTCTCAACCACATTAAAATAGTGCAGTATTTCATTTGGATCCTGTTTAGAAGAGTTTTTGGCTTTGGGTCGCAAGTTAAAAGGGTGATCCCCTCTATTCAATTTGAACTACAATCATCTGTGCAGGATGGTTCTATTAATTATCATCTCTAAACGGTTTACAGAAAGATGGAAACAAGAGAAAATCATTTCTTGCCTGTTTTGATTCCCTAGAAAGGCAGTGTGCAAATTTCTACATGTCATCACTATGCAATCAACCAAGCAAATCATGCCAGAAGAAAGTCAAGATCCCTTTTTGGAAGTGTACTGTTGACCAGCTTCAAGTATTAGAAAACCATGACCTTCCCATCACTTTAGGAGAGCTGATTTTGAAAGCACTGCTCGCCACAAACACAGAATAAACCCCATGCTTATTTTAAAGAGTACTGCATTAGGACCTTATCTGACTTTCATTAGCTTTAGACACTGCTACAGTCATCAGTGTGTCACTGTTAGAAGTGTGGAATGAATATTGGCTGTTTTTTTCTGCAGTGTTTTGTTAACAAGCTAAGTCAGGAACTATCGAATCAGTCATTCATTCGATTGCTTGTGCCTTTAAAGGGCGCAGTTTAGTGACTCTTGTTAGCGAGTCAATGCATTTCTAGCTGTCCTTCAAACTGACTGCTGGCTTCAGTCTACCCATCAACATTGCAACAAGCTCCTAAAACCGGCTGACAGGTATTTACCAGTTAATGGAAACGCTGTATTTATTACCTCTCATTTACATAATTACTAGTGGTTGGTCACAAGTATTTTGCTGGCTTGACATTTTGATGAAATAGAGTAGGCAGATTCCTGTTATTCTCCCCTGCACCTTTTCACCTCTGCTCCCCTGCAGCTAGATTAGTTTGATTCCCGATTTAAAAAACAGCATTTTTCATTTTTTAAAGAATAAGTTAGGTCAGCACTGACACGAGTAGCTTACAAAAAACTGTGGTTTAGCCTGTGTCTAATTTGTATTAATATCACTATTAATTTACCTTTTGTTGTTTTGTTAAACTCATCTCCTGCATCTCTTTATTAGTATAATCCTATATGAAGATTACAATCTGTAGATATATGAAATAAAAACCTTGGAGATTAAGTGTTCCTTTTAAAGAGGTTTACAAGAGGTAGCATTTAAAACACTTATGCATTCATTTAATGGATTTACCTACCAGGTGCACTGCACTTCAAGGCATTAAAAAAAGGAGATGAGCAAAGACATTTATAAACTGAACATTAAGGACTCCCAGTATTTAGAATCTGTATTATGTTTGTACATCTCAGCTACAAAACTATTTATTTCAGCTGTTTAACTTCCACGAGTTAAGATGCTGACTCTTAGCAAGATATGCTGTGTTTCTGCATGAATTTCAATCCTATTCTAATATATCAGAACCCCCCCAGTGCTACCTTAGCCAAACCTGTACAATCCCAGACATTCAAGAAACACATTCTATTTACAGGAACTAATACAGATCTCTGTGCAGCCTTGTGAAGAGAAAATAAATGCAATATCCTAGCCATGGTGTGCATAAGTGCAAGATTCAGTAGCTCAAGAAATATACTGCATCTAAACACAAACTGCTTACTAATCATTACAAGTTCAATTATACCAAATTGAATCGGTCTATCAAAATGCCAATACTGATGTAATAAAGCCATAAATACCAAATTAACAGTATTTAAAGGCCATGCAACTACAAATAAGGTAATGGTTATATACAGATCCATTAAAATAATTGAAGTTATATGTTTGTCATCAGTGTGACACTGTTAGAATGTTTTCAATACACAATCTAGAACTATACATGAACATAAAAACCACATTGCATAATAATATGACTTATGTTTATGTATTGTTCTACATATGCAGGGGGAACATGAATCTGGCCACATACTTATATGTGGCACAAATAAACCTCCCCAATAAATGTATATATATTTTTTAAAAATAGAATTAGTCTGGAATCAGAATAGCTACATAGTTATCCACCCTAACTGTTTATCCGCCAGAGCTGTCCAGTGTGTTGATATGTAAATAAATCCTGTTAGCCTGCGGGGCGTATCAACTTCAACCTCCGTCTCGATCTCCTGCCTGTCACTCAGCAGCGAATGCACGCACCCACACGGCAGACGACTACTCTGTCACAAGCATTAATACCCTGTGTCTTTCTAAACAAGGGATTTAGGGGAGATCCCCAATAAAAACTGAATCTCAAAACAATAATTGTGTGAATATAGTAATTGTTACAGCTCTGTATAATGGTATTTAAAAAAGGATTCATTCATGTGACTTTTTACATATCCACCCTTACTCTGGTCCCACCACAGTTAGATATTCAACTGATTACTGTACTGCAAATCCAACATTTTGTGAGCCTTTTATTAAGCAAATTTCACGACTGAAAAAACATTTTTGCCACTAATATTATCACACTGTTTTCAATAATTGTATAACATTGCACAATATTGATGTGGGTGTAATAGTAATGCTAATATTGTTCACGGGACAACTACACCTCAGGTATGGCGCGGCGGCAAAATGCACAGTGTTCTATTTTTCCTATAGGTGGTCACGTGACGTGGGTGGGTTGGGAAGAGTGCGAGGTTGACGAGATAGTGAGATGGCATTGATTGAGCTAAGACAGTCCTGGCTTTGGGTAGTTATCCACTTACAGTAGGGTGGGCAAACGTAATTTCTGATAAAAAAATCAAATGACTTTTGTAAACAGTTTTCATCTAACAAACATATCTGAAAAAAATATATATACATTTTAAACGTGTAAGACATACTTTCTTACACACCAAACCTCGCTTTAACTTTCATCCAGCGGCCATCTTGCTGACTTTGAGCTTTCGTATTTAAAATTGGAAACATATAGATAAATTGTTGATGGGACCAACAAGACCATTGCCTACTCCTGGGATGTTTGAATAACTTAAGTCTTTATTAAAATGTGTTATTACCACATGCCTCTGAGTGATAAATAATAAACAGCATTTACACGCCACGTGCATACATTGATATCATCAGGTGGTGCTTCAATTTAAGATCTGTAGCCATAGTGTGGCTCATCAGCATTCTTCTAATATGTACAGCAGCCGTACGCATGTTATTGTTCCAGCTGCTATAGTCGTATTAATAAAATACCCCTATCCTTCCAGGAAAATAATGATGTAATTCCGACTCGTGACACATCAACAGAAAAATAGAATTCTTCTAATATGTACAGTAGCCGTACGCATAGCAACTGCCTTTTATTTATACCCCGTACTGTTTGGAGTTCCGATAGCTTGACCTACTGAATCGGCAGTATTTCTAGCAATCACTTCCATACAGCAGGGTATTAACAAACTGGTGTTTGAAACTGGGTAATCTTATACACATTTTACAAGTCCTTAGACAACAACATCTTACATTTATACTGTGCCGTATCATGACATGGCATCTCAAAGCACTTCACAAAATACCAAGAAAATAAAAGATGGCAGTGACAGCATCTTTAATTTCTCCTGGCCTGTTCTTATTCTAGTGTGGTTCAGTATTCTGAGATGATGTGCTTCAGCAGCTAAAATAGCTATCAGTGTGACAAAATAGCATACATTCTTCTTAACGTTCCTTTAAGATACATTCATCATATTTACAGATGCATGTTATTTTTACGTGTTAGTGTGAATATATGAAAGACAAAACAGTAATGTTCTTTTTAATATAATGTTGACATTAAGTCATGTATTAGAAAACAATTATTAGTGGGACTTGTGAAGCAAGAGTCCCCACTTTAAATCTTCGACATACTTTATTATTCTTTGGCACACTACTCCTCTTACACTGTTTAAGCTAGAAACGCCGTTCAAACTTTAAAATGTGTAGACCGGTCTGGAATAGTGTGCTTGTATACAACTTTTTGATATCTTTTATACTTTTTAAACTATTAAGCTTTTTGTCCTTTTTTGTCCATCTTCATTCACTTTAATGGGAATTTTTTCAACATTCTAGAGCTCCCCATTGTTTAAAAACTTTTACCAATCAAGAGGTACACCTGTTTTAGTAACCGCACCAACTAAATTTTCTCTAACTTTTTATAAACAACTGAAATTTTGACCACGTTCCCTAAAGCAAGCCCCACAACTTTACTTGTAAAGTTACCATCTAGTTATTATTATTTATTTTTTTTAACTGGGTTGATTTGTTGGGGTATTTTTCTGTTTTTCTGTTAATCAATGCCGCTTCAGCTCTTAAAAACATAAATCACTCGTAACATTTTCAAAATTGAACTGCATACCCTTCTAACATTTTGAAAGATACATTTTTAAATGCTTTGTAATTGTAGGGGGTGTATATTTCCATGTAAATGTTGTAACATCAATAAATGATCAATAACATCAATGTAACATCAATAGTATGGTGATGCGTTTTCTGACTGGGATGCAACATTTTATATACAACAATGCCAGAAAATACTACCGGGATGCATTTTCTGACCTTAAGACGAGACACAACCACCTTGAACTGCAAAAATCACCATTGCAGGGGCAAAATTAACTGTTAAATTCAAACTAAAAATAAGAAGGGCAGAACAACAAAGAGACTGTGTGCTCTCACTTCACAAACTTACCACACTAAAGCACACAGCCTGTCTTAATTACCTGCCCCTCCCCCACTATGCACACAGCAGAATGTGTTTATTTAAATAAACTAGATTTTTAAAATAAAAACAGTTTTGTGTTTAAAAATAAAAGGAAGAAAAACTAAATATAAATACCTTTAAAGTGTGTTTAAAAATAGGGAAAAAAAAACACAGAGAGAACAAAGAAATGCCCCTCCTGCACTTATAAACAAACCAAGTGCAGGAAGACAACAAAAGAAAATGACAAAAACTTTTTTTTTTTTTTATAACAAAAAGCAACTAAATAAAATATTTTTGTTTGGTTTTTTACAAAAAAGGTGCAGAAAATACAATATATCAAAATATTTTGAAAATAAAAAAGTTTAAATAACAGTTTAAGTTTTTAACATCACTAACTGAGGAGCGACACAAATGCACGACCCCCAAGAAGTCATCGTAGTACAGGTCACTCCACTTATAACAGACTCCAAGGGACAATGGAAATCAGTACTTTATAAATGAAGTATGTAGTAAACACAATTTGAAATGCTGTATGTAAGTAACTCCAAACATACATACCTTAAATATAAACAATACAAGAAAGCTTCACTGCCAAAGAACGGGAGTTTATGATTTGTACAAAACACACCCCTGTGGACCGTATATAATAAGAATTACCATTTTACGAATTTATTTTTTCACTAAATGGAATTAAAATTATGTTTAAACCGTACAACGACTGTGCCAACAAAAACATATAAGAAAAGTAAACAGCAACTGTTCTTCCTGCCTGACGTCACACCTGTACGTTATTTCTAGGGAAACATCCAAGTAAATCCCCCTATTTAGAATTATAGAAAATGTCATAGTAAATGTAATTTCCAGTCTATAAAATTCAATCTCATTCCAGTATCGAACTGGGGCTGCGGTCAGTTTAATCTGCAGTATACCATCCAATCTACAACTGGCTATTACCCAAAGGTGAAAGATTGCCTCTGTATCGTGCTTTGTATAATTTCCAGTCACTGACCTCCATCATTTCTTTGATACTGCCGTATAGTGCTCTCCCACAGCATTAATGGTACATCCCGATTGTGACCCTTTCATTACACAAATGGCAAACATTTTAAAAGTTATACACAAAGATTGCCTCTGTATCGTGCTTTGTATAATTTCCATTCACTGACCTCCATCATTTCTTTGATACTGCCATATAGTGCTCTCCCACAGCATTAATGGTACATCCCGATTGTGACCCTTTCATTACACAAATGGCAAGCATTTTAAAAGTTATCCAAGCATTTTAAAAGTTAACCATTGTTTGGTTTTCCATTATTTTAGCAGGAGTAACAAAAAATTAAAGAGGTGTAATTTCAAACCACTGACTCAAATTCCATTATTTTTTTCGGACAAAATGAAGCTGTGGTGATTTTCACCAAAAATTACATTTTATTTCAGTTTTCTAACTGTAAATGAAAAAACAGACCATATTTTCATTTTTAGGAAACATTCTAAATATTGAACTGATAAGCGTTACATGGACCGACGTGTTCGTTGTTTGTTTGTTGTTTCGTTTTTTCCCCGCTGATGTGACTTAACCAGCAAATCACGTAATCATGTTATTGTTTGGATCAAAACATTTCCTAATTTGGTAAGGACAGGAGTCGCTAGTTGCTGTGGCAAAAAGGCCACTGCTGCCATAATTGCCGTGACATGGCCATTGCAGCGATTGAGAAGGGCACCCAGGGCAATTGCTGCATGGTCTGTGTTAATTTAGAACCCTCTTCTATACATACCTTACAGATCGGAAGCTCTTCACAAGGTCATCAAGTACTCTGTTATTTCTCAAATCTGATTCAGTCACAGTCTGTAAAGATACAAACCATTACATGTCATTGTTGATTTCACCAATAATGAATCGTTTCTAAATGCTAACAAAGTACATTCACAAGACTAACAGCTAGAGAAAGGATTTAGTTATGAACACAAATTGTATCATAAATAAGGCTTCTGTTTTTTGGGTTTTATTAATTGTATTTTTCGGTGCTTATTTATAGCTATTTTCTATTTTTTTATGTAAATCAGGTTTTTTCGGGGCTTTCGTTTTTGATATACTGTATGAAATTAATGTTTCCAAAATGCTTGAGCGTTTTTTTGTGTGTGTGTGCGTGTCAAAATATGTATAGTAGTAACTTGACAGTACTTGCACTTGCTGTCTTCCACAACGAAATGGGCACAGTCTTCTGGGGTTTTTGTGTGTGTAAGCCTCCATCCTGATTGTAATCTTGTTTCAATCTCGCAAGCGAAGTCTCCAATAGAAACGTAGGAATGTGCTGTCACTCAGTAGTTGGGGCAGGTTTAAAGTATTCAGAACGAATCAACGATAGATACAAGTCAGGAAGGCGGGGCATTGCCCAGCAGCACTGGGTATTTATTATTATTTTGTAGTAGGTTTTATTTTTTTTTATGTGAAAAGGGAAAAGTCAACGTGAATAGATTAACCATTTCCACAGTTTTTACTGTGTTTTCCGGTGTTTATTGGCTATCCACTGATTTAATTGTTTTGTATCAGGGGTGTTTTATTGGGTTTTATCTGTTAAAACTGAAAATCAGAAGCCCTAATCATAAACCCCTTCACACTCCCGTTGCTTATTTCTTATTCCAAACCAACTCCAGCTGATATACAGTGCGTTTACATGAGCATAAGAATTCCGATATTTTTCGGAAAACTAAGTTTTCCGAAAACTAATTCTGATATCAAAATTCATGTAAACACAGTTTTCGGAAAATGTATTGGAATATTCCTTAGGTCAGTTTTCGGAAAGCAACACCTAAAAATTTCCGATTCAATTCCAAAAACGAACCAAATGTTTATCATGTAAACGCACTTTTCAGAAAACTTATTCCGATAGCGTACTGCACATGTGCAAACTTTGACCTTCATTCCTGCACGTGGTTTTAGAAAACAGAGAAAATAATAATAATATGTAGTCAGTCTGCATGGATCCATTTCCTTCGTTATTGAATCGTATTGTACTTGCTAGAACCGAAGTCACTGTATTTTACCTTGTTCTTAATTGTATTAATACTTGTACTGTGATTCTTGAAATGTATTTTTGTTTATGACTGTAAGTCGACCAGGATAAGGGCGTCTGCTAAGAAATAAATACTACTATGACTAATAATAATAATAATAATAATAATAAGCTAGGGATTAAGTAATATTTGTCCGTATGTATTTTTTTAATAGGCCATACTGAAGCAGCACATGTTTTTCAGCTTTAAAATTATGTGATCATTTAAAATAATGTCTGCAAAAGAAACTGGTAATATAGAACAGGATGAGCTGTTGGAAAGGCTGACTGCACATTGTGGGGAATCTGAATAGAGGTAGTAATCTTTGAATTTAAGACCTGACACTTCGATAAAGCACTTGTTATTGGACTGGTCTCTGTTCTATCGCAGAAAAAATTGTACTTAGGGTACTACAATTTGAACTACTGTTCAAATCGTACTTAGGGTACTACAGTCCTTTGCATGCGAAAATATCCTGCATTTTCCGAAAACTTCAATCCATGTATAAAGTTGAATTCTAATTAGACTTTTTATCGTTAATCATGTAAACACAGCAAAGTGACGTTTTAAGAAAATCAGTTTTCTGATTCAGTTTTCCGAAAACATTAGTTTTCGGAAAACGCTTTGTCATGTAAACGTACTGATTGACACATTTTAATTCTAATACTATGAACACCGGCGGTTGCACGGTTTGCTGAACCAGCAGGAGAGCTGCTTGAAAATGGCAATCTTAAAGAAGTACCATATGCTGTATATTTTCCCACCAATATTAATTTTAGAGCTACTTTGTACAGAGATTTAGTAAAACAACAAACAATAGTCTACTGTATATCAGTGGTACTCAGTCAGTGGACCAAAGCGATACAGCAAGTTAGAAACTGCTACAGAGATACCTTCTGCCACTGCCTCTGGGATCGAGTTGAAAGTTTGTTTGTTTGTTTTTTAAATCAAGTTGAAGCAAACGACCTTGACTTATGAGTCTGTCAGCCCCAGTTGAGGTTACGGTCTGGCAAAAACTATGTATCCAACTCCTTCCAATGGAAGTTAGCTCATGAGTGTCCGATGAAAAGGAAAAAGACACATATAGGCAGAACAGATGGCTGTTAATTATACAGTGCAATCAAATAAATACTGGTGATAGTGAATTCATTTATAAATGGTAATTATATAAAGCACGATACATTGGACTGGATGTAGATTGGATTATATACGGTAAATTACATTTACTAGAATTATAAAATAGGGGAATTTACTTGGACATTTCCCTAAACATACAGGCCTTGAAACAATATACTACTGCGACTGGGATATCACGCGTTTGTGGTGCTCCTCAGTTAGTTATTTAAAAACTTAAAAAAAATATATATATATATATATTTTCAAAATCTTTTGTTATATTTTATTTTCTAAAGTTGTTAGTGCACCTTTTTTGGAAAAAAAAAATAACAAAAAGCAACTAAACACAATACATAGCTTTTGTCTTTTTCTTTTGTTCTCTCCCTGCACTTTGTAAATGCAGGAGGGACATTTCTTTGTTCTCTGTGTTTATTAAATTAATTTTCTTTACACTTTATTTTTACTTCAAGGGTATTTGTATTTTGTCTTTCTTCCTTTTATTTTGAAACACACAACTCTTAGTTTTTTGTTTTAAAAAGAGAATTACTAAAAAAAAAAAAAAAAAAAAAAAAAAAAAGCACAATACAAGTGCAATATTTAATACTGGAATGAGAGTTTTATAGACTGGAAATAACATTTACTTAGATATTTACTTTAATTATAAGTAGCGGGATTTACTTGGATGTTTCCCTAAACATATAGGCCTCGAAATAATATACTAAGACTGGGATATCACGCGTTTGTGGTGCTCCTCAGTTAGTGATTTAAAAACTTTTTTTTTTTTTAAAGTTAATTTATTTTCAGAATCTTTTGATATATTTTATTTTCTAAAGTAGTTAGTGCACCTTTAAAAAAAATACATACATAAATAAATAAATAATAAACAACACAAAAAGCAACTAAACACAATACATAGCTTTTGTCTTTTTCTTTTGTTCTCTCCGTGCACTTTGTAAATGCAGGAGAGACATTTCTTTGTTCTCTGTGTTTATTCAATTAATTTTCTTTTACACTTTATTTTTTACTTCAAGGGTATTTGTATTTTGTCTTTTTCCTTTTATTTTGAAACACAAAACTTTTAGTTTTCGTTTTAAAACGCGAATTACTAAAAAAAAAAAAAGTTCTGCCTTGTACAGAGTGGGGGAGGGACAGGCAATTAAGACAGGCTGTGTGTGTTTAGTGTAGTTTGGGGAGTGAGAGCAGACGGTCTCGTTGTTGTTTTGGTCTTTTATTTTTAGTTTGTATTTAACGGTGGATTTTTGCTCTCTCTTTTGTGTACCCGTGCACTATCAAGAACATATTGACGACAAATAAACACATTTATAAACGTGAATTATACAAAGCACGATACAAGTGCAATATTTCACCTTTGCATAATATGCAGTTGTAAATTGGATGGTATACTGCCGATAAAACTGAGTGAGAGCAGCCCCAGTTTAATACTGGAATGAGATTGAGTTTTATAGACTGGAAATTACATTTACTTAGATATTTACTATAATTATAAATAGACAAATTTACCTGGACGTTTCCCTGGACATATAGGCCTAGAAATAATACTACTATGACTAATAATAATAATAATAATAATAATAACAATAATACTTACCAGATTGCACAGTGGGCACTGACTTTTGAGAGACAAGAACTTCCTTATACATAATGAACAATCTGAAAGCAAAGTACATTATTATATAATGCAAGACTGAATCACTCCAGACAGCTTCATTAGCTACATTTGAGCTTGTCAACGACTGCATACAGTGCATGCTGATTAATACGGGTTCATACCAAAGAGAATCTTACTTCAATGCACAAAAAAACGGAATTACTTGACTATACTTACAGTTGTGTGAACACTGTTGAATCATCATGGCAATGTCTATGTAATCAAAACATATAGTACACCTCAGCAGGGCATCTATATTCTAAAAGAGAAACAAGCAGACATGTTGCATTTAATATCTTTTTTTTTGATAAACTGAATAAGAACGGCTATGCATGTAATTCAGTAACAAGCGCAAATAGTTCACGTCTTATAAAACGAAACTGATTTGTTTTGCAACTTGCTTTGTGTGAAAACCAAACTTTCTAGGTCTTTAGATTCCTACCTTTACACTGCATTGCAAACGGTAACTGTGACTATCTATCAAGAGTATGTTACAGCATTACAGATACTGACAGGATATTGCGTTTTTCCCTAAAGAAAAATGCTTATATAATTTAAATAATAATTAGGTAAACAAATCGATGTTTCAAGCAAAGACAAAGTTGAAGAAACAACTGTTTACACTTACTTTAAGACATGTCAAACTTTGGGGCCACGCCGGTTCAGTAAAAAACTGTGCCATTCTAATAAAACTGTTAATTCTTCCTACTTGCTTTAACACAATATTTCCAGTGAAAACCATTCAACAAGCGCGCGCCGTTTACAGACACAAGGAAGTGACGGTGGGCTAAAGTAAATAAAGCAAACACTTCCTATTTCTACTGTAAAAGGGACTTCTAGGATTTGTAGTTTTTTGTACATGAGACAACATCAACCTAACGATTTATTGTACAATGTAAAATTACCATACACGTACAAATATGTTACAATATATTATCGAATTGAACGGAGTTGCCATGTGATGATGTGTAAACGGCAGCAAGAAGCTTTCTCAGCTAATAAAAATGCAGTAATGATTTAAAGTAACTTGTTAATTTGTTGTCATCTTTTATTTGAACACTTTATGTATTTATTAATATTTCAATTCCTTGTACAGTTTCTCACTGTACAACAGAAACCCATGAAAGCCTTTAAGTCCCTAAATCTCAATAGCTGGCAGGGAGACCAGAAGATGTAGGTATGTTGCCAGCTGGTTATATGTGAACTTCACCACAAAACCTTCATCCTGATCTAAACACCCCCTGTCAGTTTAGTCCTGGGGCTCTCCGGAGACTAATAATTGTGGTGAGCTAGGCTAATAACACCAAACTCTTGTCTAAAAAGGTTAAAGGCATGATAAGCTTGTAAATTAGCCAGCTGCACCCACAACTTTGCCCACAATAGTCTTTCAATATTCACCCCATGCCAGGTTGTTTCTTTACACAACTAAGGACTGAGCACACGTGGATGAGGGACGCAGCAGAGAGGCTTTTGAGGAAGAATCTTGGGGAGGCCTTCATCCAGTAGTGGATTGAAAAAGGGTGTAGATGATGATTATATATATATATATATATATATATATATATATATATATATATATATATATATATATATATCCCTGCTGCAATCTGGATCATGCTGTGTCTCAATTAACAAAAATATGGCTAAACAGAGTAAACAGAAATGTACCTTGCGGAAGTGAAACCTTCACGCAGTTGTGGCTTTTTGTTATTTTGTCGGCTCAGGATCGGCCCTCCTGCATTTTGCCTCGCTCAACCTGTGTCAAAGTGCTTCAACCCACATCCTTAGGCTGTCAACCCGGGTACGAACCAGGTATGTGGTTTTGTGACCCAGGCCTGGACCCGGGTAGGAGTGCCAGTGCGAAAGGGGCTTAATACCTACAGAATACCTAGATGTTACAATCTCTACCTTTTCAAGTCTAATTTATCAGCAGTATAACAATGTCAAAATAATTTATGCGATAATTGAGGTGAAATCAAGCATTGTATACCATTTAAATTGAATTACTATATTCATTTCATTTGAGTGAAAGGCAGTCCGTATTTGATACAGACACTTTAGATAAATGATACTCACCATACCATTAATAGAACAGTATTTTTGCTGGCACACAAGGACACACAATTTCCGTGGGTTAATGGTGTCAGGCTTGCAAGTAGATAAATCAAAGTGCATTCTGTTTTCATGAAAATAAGTACGGTAATTGCTTCAACAGAAATATGTCCTCCAAACGGGGCACCATTGAGACAACATCACATCATGCTGGGGCAAAAATGAAGTAAACATTACATTCTAACTGAAAAAGAAAGGTCAGCCTTCCCTAATGCTCCTTTCAATTTAAATACAGATGGAATACAAAGCCTCATTTCCTCATTTTCATTACAAATGGAATACTGAAAAATAACCCTCCAGCTAAGACCTGCAAATAGGTTACCATATTAGAGACTCTAATTTCTATTTTACAAGACCACTGCACGTCAAGCATAAACAGTCCATTAAAGTATAAAGTTTAACCTTATTCACTGCGTGTCTTGAAATTACTTTTATAAAGTATGATTTAGAAACTTGTTTTTGCAACTGCCTGAAAGATGACAGATGGAGATGCTATGTAGACATTGGTCATTTATAGTGAACAGTTTGCTTATTGTGGGCATCACACATACTACAATGCTTTAATAAGGGCCCCCAGGTATTTGACTTTCAGCTTTACACAACAGTAAGTCAGTTCAAATGACATTGTCTTCTCTTTTATGAGGTTTGCAATAGTTCTTTAAATATTGAAATAAGACACTGTTTTATTGTTCTATGACAAGGAGTTCAGAAGCTGCTCTTCAGTTCTAGTTGCTGCAATAGATATGTGTAAGGTAGGCTAGATCAGGGCAATGGGCATAGTGGTTCAAACTCTGGTCTCCAAAGAGACTGGTGCCTAAATCTAGTGCTGCAGACATCAGATAAAATCCTTCTTTTTTACAACGGGAGGCATATTTACTATCAGATTTGTGGAATTCCTACAGAAAGATGCCTACAGAGAGAAGTGATTAAAACCCATTTAGAGCAAGCTATTACTACTCTGCTAATGAGAATTAACTAAGAAGACTTTACGTTGATTTATGTAGCTCTAGCAGAAGGAGTATACAACAATTAGGACATACATGGTCAGTGTCTGGAGAAACTGCATTACATCAAAGTGAAGAGGATATCCAGAATCCGTTCTAAAGGCTGCACGTTTCTATAATGACAAGTAACCAATTATAAGAAGTCCTGTGTATACATGGCCTGTAAATCCCTGTCTAGAAAGATGACTTTTAGATGTCTCTATTGTAAACAGTTTGGATTTTATATTTCTGCTACCCTTAGATTGTTGCTCTACACAGTATATACCTAATGTTAAATAATAAAGTAACAATAGGCAGGCCATTTTACAGTGAGATCTGTAGATGTGTTTCAATAATTTCTAATGTAAAAGAACTGGCCCTATATTCACAGGCTATTGCTGAAGATGTTTTTGTTATTTGCTTGCACCTACAGCACCCTGCTGTAGCAAAATAAAGTCTATGTGTCTTACCTTTTGGTACTGTACCTACCTCTTTGTGTGGTAAAGGTCCATTTCCCTGGTCTTACCAAAGGGTCTCACTCTGTGCACCACGTGAGTGAGTCTGACAAAGCAGAAATAGCTGAAGTACATGCATAATAACAACAAACATTACTGGTAACAAAAAACACTGTGACTAAAGTATTATATTAAAGCACAAAAACAGTGCATTTATTATGTAAAATATTTGTAAGTGTCCCAATAGATTTTGAACATTGCCTTATTACAAGTCAGAGTTAATGCAACACAGCAGTGATGTATTAAAACTTACTGACCACCAATTATGCTACAACCTTCATAAATCATTGATTAAGAAGAAATTTAAAAAAAAAAACACCTGGGCATGAAAATAAGTCTTCTATAAAGTCAAAAGATGCATCTTTTGGGATTTAGCTCGTGTAATCAATCATCCGATATGACTCACTGGAATCCATAAGAGCATGACGTGCACAGTGACTACTGATAACTCTGTTCCAGCAAAATGATCGTGTATTGGAATGGGCCAGAGCTTTCTGGCAGCTTGAAAATTATTATATTTAGCTAGTTCTCTTTTGATACTGTACAGCAGAGTGTATATATATATATATATATATATATATATATATATATATATATATATATATATATATATATATATAAGCATCCAATGATTTTGAAATACACATGTTTTAGTACCTTAATTTTTTACTTCTCTCAAGCCAGGTTTGATTTAAAAAAGAAAGAAAAAAACTGCACTATGTTGTTGTGTATAAATATGTTGAGGATATTTTATTCATTTCTTTGAGAGATCGATTCATGATTGATGGAGAGCCATAAACCTGTCTCCTGGCAAAATGATGAATGCAAGACATTTTTTCACACTTGCAAGAGTAAGATATATGAAATGTGGCATTTCCTACATCCATAGTGGGGAGAAGTTAATGGTCTTACATGTTACACTTCTGATTGAAGTCGAACAAATCTGAAAATGTGATATTAGGTAAAGCGAGTTGCAGTAGATTTTTTGATGGTTTCTTTCACATATTTTCATTTGTCATTTGAAACATAGAACCGTAGGATTCTACAGCATTAACAGTTGTGCCTATTTGCTTGGTGCTGGCCAAGGTTGCCCCAAATCATTTTTACCTTACTTTGGCGACTTACTTCTCTTACTGTATTGAGTTTTGTTTTCTACATTTCACCTGAGAGTGTTGGGAACTACAAATTAAAAGTGAAATGGTGCTTTTGGCTGATTTATACTTTTGCTGCACCAATACCCTGAAAACACGTAAACTATCCTTGCTGTATAGAGAGTCTCTGGCAGTTCTCGCTGATAACTTGGTGAGAGAAACTACCATTCCTCTCATCAATTAAAGCACAGAACAACTGGATGTTTCTGCTGAAGAGGCATTGACAACCTAAGTGAACGATGCACTGTTTTTCCAAGGATTGCTGTGTTATCCAGCTTACATCAGTAATCAGATTGCTAGATGTGACACAATGTTCTAAATACGTTTACTACACTGTGTGCTTCTCTTGATGAGAACATAAATTTGTGTGTGGGTGTCTGTACTGTTGGAGGCAATATGGTACATCTCAATATGGTTCCTATATTTGCAGTCTCCATGTACTATTTTAGTTGTTTGGTAGTTCATATTCGCCTGTTAACACATACATATAAACACAGTAACACAGTATAGGAAGGGTTAAAAGTGTGTTGTCTATAGAAGTAGCTAAATACTTTATAATAAATGACTGGTTTCCTGATTAAATATTTTAATGTATACACTATTGATTGCACCGATAAGCTCAGGGGTCCAGCTGAATGCTAACAACATGACCTTCACAAGAAGGGAGAAAAGACAATATGTCAGCTTTCCTCCTCGTAAGGCACCTCAGTGGCCTATTTAGACAAGCAGAGGAGCTACCTGGGTGGCTGACTTTGGTGCGAGTTCCTTTTGTGATTGCAAGCGGAATTGCCTTCAGTTTATGCATCGTCTTGTTTTCCAATGATAAAGCCTTATCACACCGTAGTGAGAGTAGTGTGGGATAATTTCTGTTAAATGCAGAGGTGTTATAGAGTAATCTCGAATTAAAAGACTGTAAATGCCAAGCAACAAACAGAAAATAGTTGGAGAAATCACCCTCATCCGTTTTTGTTCAGCCTCTGGTACATGTAGAAAAATAACCATTTTTTTTTGTCAGAAAAGGGGCAGTAAAATGTTCATTGTCAAACTGTAAACACTCACTGATATTGAGTACACTTCATTTCATAGAATAGGCAATTATTTCATGTCAGGCATTTTGACATTTCAAAGGAGAAGTCATTTATTTCTCTTGCTTCAGTTCCTTCTCTCATATTTATTTTAAACATGAATTATAATGGCTCACATCTGCACATGGCTGTTTTGTGTGAGGTATTGTTTGTTTCCATCTTTATTTTGAGTTGGGATTTTTGGCCTACACAGCATTTATGTTTTATAAAGGCATAATATTTGCCATTTATACAGCATGACTAAAGTCTCAAACATTCAGTTTGGGATCTTAACTTATGTACATATTTGTCATTAGGGAAATATCATGTTCTATAGAAGCTGCATTATTTCATATGTTTCCCTACTAAATTAATCTTTTTACTTAAAAGTGCTTAACATATTTATTGTCACCCCATAATAGACAGCTTGTTTAGGGCAGAGATATGTGGTTTTTTTAAGTCCAACTGTATGTTTCTGACACAGGCATAGGCAATTTCCAAGCAGGCAGTTCTGCCATATCTATATTTATTATAGCAGTAATTAATGAAAAGGTAGCATGTGCAAAGGTTGTTGGATACACATACACACAAGGACTACAGGTGGGGGTGAGTTCTAAATCTGGTTCTGTTTTATGGAGGGGGAGGGGGGGGACACGATGTGTCTTTAGTCATTCATTTGACCTTAGTTTCACACTGTGAGCTCTTGCCTGTGCTTTTCTTCGGATGCGCGCCACGATAAATAATACTATGTTCAATAGTTATCATTGTTTTTATCGTTTTACCACCAAACAGCACTGAAATGCTGATATAATAAATCACTTTACAGATTTATGTTTGAGTTGACAAACTACTTTATCCTCATTCCAAGTGATCTTCACCTCACTGAATTATTCATGAAATCTCACAAAACTTTAGTCATAAAGTAACAAAGATTAAGTAATAGAACCCTAGTTAGCAGGCATTACCACCTGGTAATTGACTACAGGTATTCACATACCAGTGTAAACAGTTTCACCTCTAATCATATGCAGGAGGACATAGCTGCAGATTGTACTCTGTATAGAACATAACAGAGAACCAGTGAGGTGTGTGTTTGCTTGCTGCGGACACCCTGTAAAGACAAGGTCAGCTATCGACCTTGGTTTAAAGAATGATGAAATGTCTACCACACCTGAAAAGAGACTGCATACTATACAATTTATACCAGTTCAATGCTTCAAAGATATGAAATGAATAATGGATAAAAACAGTACTAACTGATGTGGTTTTAACTGGAGCTTAGCATGCATGGGCTCCCCAAGTGTTGCTAAATCTTGACTTTCCAGTAGGTATTGACAACCATGTTTTTTGTTAAATTTAAACTCTTAAGTCCCAACTATTTTGACACAGATGGTTATTCAGAACCAAGCAATAGCTAGCAAGTACCAGATCCCATCAGAATAGTTGCTGCCTGCTTTAACTGTTACTAACATTTAGAAGCACTGAAGATGCTGCTCTGTCATGTTTGACTTTGAAGACAAAACACATGAAACACCCTTTGATTAATGTATTCATATGGAAAGAACTTGAAAACAGAACGGTTTTTAATAACCTGAATTCAAACTTTCACCTTTCCAGCAACGTATTGCCTTAGTGCACAAAACAACCAACTACAACTGAACTGAAGAACATAATTGCTGCAGTGAAATACAAAATAGTAGTGCAGATTAGATGGCAATGATACATGATCTCTTGGTTAAAATGCAAATGAACATATTCCAAAGGCAACAATCTTATATCATCTTATATAACAGCTGAATGTCAATACTATTTATTTATCCAGCAGCCCCAAAGCTGTCACATTGATTTCAGAAAGCTTATTAGTCCAGGTGAATTCCTTATAATGCTAGCATGGTGCGGGTAAACAAACAATATTAAGACGAGCATAGCATAACTTGTTCATGGTCTTGGATCAAACTGGATGTAACATCTATGGGATTTGTGCGCTTTCAAAAGATATGAATGAACACAGGAAAGACAATGAGGTTTCTTGTCCTTCTTGATTCCCATCTCGAACTCTCAGGTCCCCAAGTGTGTTATGAATGGTGTGTAACTGTATAAAAGAGGAGTGAAATAACTGAACAAATAAACTATAAGCTCTCGTACTATGATATGTATCGCATGAAATGGCAGAGACAACATATACAACTTTGATATTGGTTCATAGTGTTTGAGAACCATATCACTGTTGTGATAAGACATTTTAAGTGCTTGAGATTTGGCAGATTAGTTAAGCTTGGATGCCACTACAAAGGTTACGATAATATTTATTCTCTGACTTAGCTATGGAAATGCTGCAGTTTTGCCAAGGTGAAAAGATATGGGAATACAAACCAGATTTTTGCAATTGGGATTTGATTTAATTTACAAATAATGCAACCAAGTGGGTGAATATTTTTTTGCTACTACTCCCTAACTGCAGTCGTTTATATTGTTATACCGTGCTTATAAACAGCACACAATTGTATTTATATGTTTTATAACCTCCATAAAATGATTGTACGTGAATGTTAGCTCATATTTACAGTACACTGCTATTACCAATTTATTTCCAATAGATAATGTTACATTCACTGACAGTTCAGAAAATGTCTAGTGAAACATAACTCACAATTATCAATGTATTATATTTTATGATCAACTCCTATTGTAAAGATACAGTATGTAGTTCCCTACCCATATTATTACTAATTCAGTACAGTACTAACTTCACAGTAGTTACTTGTAAAGCAGCCTATTGGTGCAGTGGTTGGAGTTAGGTACTTCTGATGAGGAGGTACTGTTGTAGCCCTTGGCTGGGATTAGATGTTTCACCTTCTCAGTATTAATCTAACATGCATGATGTGACTCCACTTAATATATTCTTGGTAGAATCTTCACCCAAAACTCCATGTTAATGTTTTAGGTATGGGCCGTGGTGAACTCTATACTGAGGCTCACCAATCTCCACTCTGCAGGCAACCAGTTCTCTATCCTGAACAATGATAACTAAAAACATTAAACGACAAAGAGATAACTGCAATAACCATGGACTGCTCAAAGGGAAGATTATTAAGCCAATCCTTTATTTCTGTTCTTCAGCATTCCAGAGCCTTGGGTAATATGTGGTTGAGGTACAGTACATTAGACACTGACCCTATATGATAAAAAATAAATAAAAAATGAGCTGTTAAGACAACAACTGCCAGTTGGCAAATAAAGGCCATTTGCAGACACTTAGTTTTGCCATTGCTTTTAATTAGCTCCCCAGATCCATTAGTTAAAACCTAAATTACTGTTGGCTGTAGATGTTTCATTAAGAGCTAATGTGTGGGGGCGTTCTCCAGACCCCCATGCACCCACTATCTGTGAATTGGCAGGAGCCAGACTAATCCGTTTGTTGTTGGTGCAGCTTTTGGTTTTTCTCCCTCAAGTGTTGGCTCCTGTGAGAAGAGACTTTCGTCTAGTATCTTCCATGAATAATAGAGCTGCCTTCTGACTGTCAACATCATTAGTCTTATCTTTCCCTTCACTCATTGCCTAAAGTCTTCTGAGAAATTGACCTGACTCATTTATTTCCATTAACTATTTGTTTTGGTCAAATCTGCAAAAATAAGCTCCAACTTCTCGTTCTCTCTGTAGGAGCCTTTGTCGTAGCTGCTGCTCAATGTAATTATGTGACTTGGCCTTCATACTGCTTTAGGGTTTTGTCTTCATTAAAGAAGCATCTGTGCTTATTCCTTAGGAAAACAAAACACACACTAACAATGAAAGCAGTTTCGTTGACCAAGGTGGTTTCTGGATTTCTGAATGTTTGTGAAAATAAGTCGTATCGTGTACATTTTACTTGGTATTCACGGAACAGCCTGACTGCAAATCTATTGAAGTCATATAATGTCCTTGCATGTGATTTTGTTTACCAAGCTGATTGCAGCCACAACCTTTTTTGTTGGACATGCTGATTGAAATTTTGAGCTTTGACACTGTGCAGCCATTATTTGAAGTTTTAGATTGATTACAATACACCCAAACTACTGGTTCTGTGATTGAACAGCAAAACAAACTAATTCATCAAGCTATAAAGGGCATAAAGGCAGCCTTGAGTACACTGACATTGAAAATAACTTAGCAAGCAATCGTTGATGTTGGAAAACACTGTAATAAAGAAGAACACTGAAGAAAACAGCAAAGACCTTACAATGTTCTCCACAGTACAAACAGGATTATATTTCTAAAGTTATGTTTCCGGTACTTAATACAGATATACTGTAATGACACAATATCAATCTTAGATACACATGCACACATATCAAATAACCCTTGCTTTTCCCTTGGCTATACAATGCATTTACTATGGTTTGTCATGCTTTTTAATATGCTTTACCATACTTCTCTGAGTTTTACAATACTTACCTATGTTTTATTATGCTTTAACTATATATTTTTCCACTTTACTACGGCAATTTTTTTAAGGGAAAGTACATGAAAAAATGAAAAAAGATTTTCATTTATTGCTGGGATCTCGTTTTCTCCAATTACATTCAACCATGCACTGTTGCCATCAGCAGGCTTTAGGAAATAAACCATTTAATTACAGCTAGAGTTTTCAACCAGCTCCTACGTCCTAAGAGGTACAATTACTGAAGGAAAATCATTGTAAAAATGAGAAAAACATTAGATATGTATGAGGAGGTTTGTGTGTTTGTGAAATGCTACGTAACGAGACTCCTGAGATTCTGCTGAGAGCTGTACTGATTTTAGCCCAGTTTGGTTATTAGAGCATGTTTAAATTGATAACATGTGTGAAGTACAGTATTTCTGGAATATGAACCTTATACTGGTCTTACACTGTGTACTGCTCACACTGACTAGACCAAATTCTGAATGTGTAAAGCCAAATGCATGTGTACTTTGGACTGTGGTCAGCTACACTTATTGTTTACTTTTTGCTCTTGTTATTTACAAATTACAGTCAACCATTTATTTTGGAGTTATCATATTTTCAGAGAATGCGGGGGTATATTCAATGGATTTAAATGGCGTCAGGTCTAATGGCAACAACCACCATGTAATAATATTTGAATGATTTTAGATCCACAATTGTTTATATGAATTTAATCTGTATTCCTTTCTGGAGTTCCAGTATGAAATGAAATTCCTTTTCCATTTAGTGCATTGGAGACATCCCCTGAGCTTTCCCAGACACTTCACCCAAAACCCCTCATCTATTTTTTTTACACCTGTCTGTAATTATCCCTCTCCAAGTGCTTTCTGTGAAGTCTTGCTTTCACTCCAGTTGAAGATATGTATTTATTAATTGCTTTTTTAGTGGCTGCCTTACAAGGACCTATCACCCTGAAGAGGCTATTATTGTCTTGGTGTCTGCTGCTCTAGCTGGTCCCTTACCACAGTTGATGGATGAATCTCTAGAATGCAGAGACAGCTCTCTCAGGTAAAAACCTCCCACGCTCTGCCTTTTTATTGTTTTTTTAAATATGTTTTTTCTAAAGTGAAACCGTGTATACCCCATGCACTATAGTATCTGTATGATTATGCAGCCACGTCCTCTTCTGAGGGTGAGACAGAAGCTAGCAGGGCTTAACAACTCAAAAGGGGGTTTTACATCAGTCAATACAATTAAAATAAAACTCCAAATAAAAATGTATTTGTACACAAGATCAATTTTCCAGATTATAATTGCATAAATACTCTTGACAGTGGGCATTTTTAATAGCAGTGTCTCAAAACTCAAAAACCTCATCTACCATGGACATCTTTCCAACATATTTTTATTGCATCGAGTGATATTAATAAGGGGGTAAGTAAATCACATCTGGAAGTTAAAAGACAGCTGTATGCATTTACAGTAAAATACCCCCTTGTCTTTTACAAAGTTTCACCACTTTGGCTCTCTTTCACAGAGAGAAAAATGGGAGCCTGCCCCAAACTGAAATCACTCCCAGTTCATCTCATATAGGTCCTAGAAAATGAAGCAGCATTTGCTTATGGTCATGCCACTTTGAAATATCCTGATCTCTGATGCTAAGCAAGGTTGGTCCTGGTTAGTACTGGGAGGAGAGACTGCCTGGGAATATCTGGTGCTGTAGGTAATTTATTTTTCTTTTTTTCAAATTCAATTTTACTATTAAAATGTCCAACATTTTAATCAGAGCATCATTTCTGTTAAGTATAAAAATGAATACAGTAGCTGATAGCTGTTTTAAATTAAAATACAAAAAATGCTTATATTACTTGTCTTGGGAAAATTACTCTTTGCTTTCTGTTTAAACTCTTATGTCTGAGGTGCCAATACGATAAGCAGAAAAAGAGTTATCAAGTAATATGTGTTTTGACTTTAAAAAGTATTATAAATATTATATAGAAATAAAATGTAAAGATGTGTTTGTGGTTTCAGCTGACTAGACTTGGGGGAGCTTGCATATTCAGCTGATGTTGCATCAGCCATGTAAGGACCAATCAGTATGTTTGTAAAGGACCAACGTCCCATAGCAACTGACTCAACAAACCAGTAACCAATAGAAGAAGTTGGTAAACAGGACACAAGATAAACCACAAGTTTAGTCTGACTGACTACTGGTGTTGAGGCAGCCAGGTTGCATTTAGGACGAAGTTGTTTTTGTTGTATATGAGTTAAGCTTCTGTGATTGGCACGCAATAACTGTAGGTTGCGAGGTATATATTACGTTTACTGGCTCTGCGCAGTCAGAACTCTGCTCGATGTTTGTCTAGCACCACGTGTGCTGAGAGCGTTCTCTGGTTTGCAAATTATTAAATTTATTTAATCAATTTTGTCTGTTCTACTGAGTCTCTAACTAAGGGAGTGATATTAAAACTTCCACCACATACTTAAGTAACTTATATTACTTATGAAGTCATTGCTTCATTGCCTTGCCTTAAAGTGAATGAAAATATTTACCATTCAGAAAAATAGATTCTTTACTTTCTATGCACACGTGCTGGTAAAATGCATCTCAACTGCCTCTAGGTTAGCGTTTAATATACCGTTTCTTGCTTTGTTAATTATTAAATTTGATTTTGGGTTCCAGTTAATTTTAGGTTCACATTCTATACCAGTTTGCCTGTGAATTCACAAACTACTGTTGACTTGGTACTGACATTTCAATATTTATCTTTCACTTGAATTTCTTTAAAATGAAAACTTCCCCCTCTGAATATATCTGTAGCCACTAAATCGTGGAGATAAAGATTTCCAGAAGATGTATTACGAGATATATACAGTCCTCATGGTGGCTCCTGTATAATGCATTGTGAGGAATTTAAGATACTTACAGCTACAGCTTGCTGCCCTCTAAAGGCCTCACATAATAGTACTGCTGTACAGTATATCGTTTGAAAGAACACTGTCATTTGATTTTATTTTTACATTTCATAATCTAATAGAAAAATATACATATCATAGAATTCACAGAATGTTAAGTGGAAGCCAAAATGCTAATGATCTGGGGCCCTTAACCACTGTAATGATATGTTTTATTTAATTTACTAATGTCAAAAACTTAAGCTATATTCACAATTTCTGTAATTACACCTATTTCATATTTTCCTTTTATACTTTAATGACTTTTGTTTTCACATTACTTGTCTCTTTAGGCAAGTTAACTAATACAGTACATGTACACTGACTGGCCAATGGGCATGATAGTAGGTACCTGTGAAAGATTTTAAGGTGTATCAGGCCATGGGTAACCCGTTGAGATAAACAACAGGCATGCTACAGTGGACCAAATCACAGAAACCTTCAACAAAGGACAAGACACCTGTTTCCAACAGAACAATTGTGGGCATCGGTACCTTTAGATTGACAGATAAATCCCTAGATTCTGTAGAAAAGGCTGAAGAGATTATGAAATCTCCATTGATTTTTCTGTTTTGAAAAGGATTTAGGCAAGCTGGCCTTCATATTTCAGAGACGTTACACAATAGCTGTGAAAGTAAATCAAATGCTCTGGACAATTGGGCAAGGCAATATGGGGAGCACGTTTATCCTGATCCTGAGGCCATAATCTACCATCTAAGAGCTGCCCTACAGAAATATGGGTTTCTGACATAAAAGGCTCACTTCACACGGCAACTGAAAAGCTGGGGTCTATTTATTATGTATATGAACAGCGTCTAGTCTGTATGTCTCCACACTTAAATAATGAATATAGGCTCCTCCCTGGTGTTTTGCACTGGCACAGTAATTGCATACCTGTTGGAGAGTATTGTGTGTGTGTGTTGTTTTTTTTTTTTTCTTTCATGTTCAGGAAAAATATGTTTACATAAAATCAGTGACCTCATAATTAAAGTGAGCTTGTCAGTCACTAGATGTGTTTTAAGACATTTATGTTGCATTCCTCCGCTTACTCATTCTTTATCACTCCCTGACTCTTGCATTAATTAAACTGTCATAAGCACAATACATTGTCATAACATGCTTTTACATTTTGACACAATGTGAAGTTACACTTAAAATATGTCATGCCAAAGTATTTATGAGTGGTGTATGTTTTTATGAATGGTTTTCCAGTTAAACATAGCCTGCTCGAAACTGATGATGAATGCTACATGTATTAACTGGAAAATGTGTTTCCACTCATTTCAAGGGAACTGGCGTTTTGTTTTCTTAGAGACTAAATAGTGGGCCATTTCATGCCAAATCAACAGATGGCTCCTGGATCACCATCCAGGAATGTGATGAAATTACCAAGGCATGTCCATTAGTCCATTATACTCCAATCCCGCAAATCGCAGGAGTATTTTATAGGATAGGCTCAGCAGATACCACAATTCTTTACTTGAAATAAAATCTAGAATGGCAGTCGCTGTACTGAAACCACTGACAGCTGGTGAGATGCTCAATGTTGTGTTTGTTTGTTTGTGTTAGGGGATTATTGTAATCTTAATGTGCGATACAGCAGCCAAGGCCCTGACCAGGCAGGGCACCAATTCCTTTTGTAGTGTAGGTGTAAAGCCAGTACACAAGACATAGAGACAACTGGTCACTACCAGTTAACAAATGACACTGGAAAAGGATATGTGATGAAAAGATAAGGAAACTAGTGACATTTCAAGCATATGTTTTATCTACCAGTCTTATAGATTTAAAAACACACAGAATAGAATGCAGTTTAAGTTATACTAGCTTGATGTCAATGTCTGGGTATTTTATATTCCATTTTTTTTTTAGTGGTGCATTGTCTTATTTTTCTAAAGGCATGTGGTTTCAATCCAGCCTTAGTTTTGATAGCTCGAGATACAGCAAGTGATTAATTCAGTTCACTTGTAAGGATTAAATTAAGGATTTCAATGCACAAACAAATTATAATCTGCATTACAACGTAGATGGACTAAACCGAGTTTATTGCTGTTGTATCACAAATTGCTTTTGCGGTAGTGTTGTAGTAATACTTTTCACCACGTGATGGTGCTGCTTTGTCAGTATTGTTGAACAGAAAGCATCACCAGCTAAAGAATGCCAGTAATAATGTCGCTAGTGCTAATAAGATACAATAAAATGTACAGGGAACAATTAACAAACCAAATTCTCAGAAAAAAAAATGAAGCTGTATTTATTCAGACATTAGGATTCTCAACATCCAACTAGTGGCTTGGTGTTCAATACATTACAGACGATCCAATCATACGACCATTAATGAATATCATCAGACATTACAGAAAAAGAATGTATCTAAAAAAAAATAACCACCAACATCACAGAGGGTCAGTCATTTGTTTTCATTCTTTTCCTCAGTTTGTATATCAGGCTCAGCCAGTATAACATCTTATGATAAGCCTGGATCAAAGTTCTGTTAGCCAGGAAGTGTTCTCTCATATCCTTTTAAATACAATACTGCGATTTTATTAGACATTCCTTAAATTACAAACCCTATAGGTTAGTTATAGGTTACAGCAGAAAAAGTGCACTACATGTTGAATAAAAGGTTTTCAAACAAGGCTATTTTTGTCTAAAATGTTAAAGAGTTGCCTATATGCGTCAATCCAGTGAATTGGAAACTGAACAAAATGGCTTTTACTCTAGATAAATATTTCCATGGGAGGAGATCTACTGTATTTAATGAAAATGTCAACATTAAAGGGAGTATGAGACATTGGAGACCTTGCTTGTGTTATGGACTTTATTTATCATTATTGTCTTTAAAGTGGGGATATAGTAATAATATCTTAATATGAGAAAAGATTCACACTGGGTGAGGAGAATTTTAACGCCTACAAAAAAGTACAAATATATTTGAATTTTATTAAGAACATAATGTGCTCAAAAAGGCACTTGTAAACATAAACATACAAGGCGATATATTTTGCAAAATAATAACGATGACTGTGTATTAGTATGTTGTTTTATTGTTGTTATTGGTAAAGAAATGCAAAGTAATATACATGTAAATTCACTGCTGTGCTTATGTTGAATATTGGAGATGTTAATAACTTGACTTTCCTTGAATTCTTTTATAGATAACACTTCAATAAAGTAGAGGTTTATTTAAATGAGAGAGAGAGAAAATATACATAACAAAGTGGGAACTAGGCCTACTATTTAGTTAAATACACTGAAAGCCTGCATATTACATTTGTTAATGTAGTCCTTACACTGAAGAGGCTACAGTACCTTGTTTTACTTGGAAAAGGGGTGCAATACCAGTCTTGGACACTTGAGGGCACAGTGAATTCTACTGAGTTCACCCCATGGTAACCGTTCTCCCCATGGAAATACAGGGTGGAATCTTAATATCAGTTATCTTAATATCATCATCAATAGACTTTGTAATAATGGACCTACATAGAATGTTGCTTATTTGTCTTTAACATTCATGTTTTTTTTTTCTTTTCAAAACACATGGTGCAAACTTATTACAAAAAAAAGATCTGACTCTACCACAACCTTACAAAAAGGGGAGACTTTGTCTTGACAGAATTGCTAAGGGAGTCTGAAAAACTAAATGCCTTGTAATCAAGGTTCAAGAAAATAATATTTTGGAAATAAATCAGGTGTCGCAGAACGAGTTCTATCCCTGTTTCATTTGGGCAACTTCAGTATGACTTTGGTGAAAAAGTAAACTTCCCTTTTCCAGTTCTACTCCCACTTTTTTGTCCAAAAAAAAAAAAAAGTGAATTACTAAAACATTTATGACTTTCGAAAAAAAATTATTATAGAAAAAGGGACACAATATTCAAGTAACACAGTGACACAGTATTCAAAACCAAATTGCAAAGAATAGATTCAAGTTAAGGTTCTTGTGCGTGTTCTTAGGAAAGGCACCACAAACAGTCAATTGTCAATTGTTACATCCACAGCTGAATGTCCATGTAAAACATCTTCCCATACCATATCACACGCAGTCTGCGATGCTGAAGGAAAATGAAGGATGATGTGTAGAATGACGGAGATAAATGTCAAAGACATCATTGATGTGAGATTGAAACATATTCGGAGTACCACAGTAATGTAATAAAGTATTTTCATCTTCAGGAATATGAGGTGAAACTTTAGTGAAGTCACTACACACTGTTAACAATGTACATCAGGAATGTTACACATTTTACATTGTGTTATTGTCACATTAAGCTATGTAGCTGCTAAGTGCAAAGATATGGTGAGTAACCAGAATCTACCAGATTCTAGTTTGTTACGTTTTTTCTTATTTTATTTTTTTTACATTGGTAACAGTACTTTCCAGTATATTTTGTAGCAATACAAGCAATATTTACAAGACTAGAACAGGCAAGAGAGAGTTTTAAGAAGATGACAAATCATACGCATTAAAATTGTTGCAATTTGGTTGCATATAAATAAAGCGTATCATCATCATAATAATAATAATAAAAATAACTTAAACCCTTAGAAAAATTTAACTATTTAAAAAAATATGTAATTTATATGCAACTGAATTATATACTTCATTCTGTTTTTCCACTGCTGATGAAACGGTTTCACATTCAAATTAAAGGCTGTGCTTTAAAAGTCAGATAAGAAAATGAAAGATACATTTTCACAGTAAGCTAATACAGATTTATTTGAGTTTAGCCCTTTATACCTAACAACCAAATCCTGTGGTATATATCTCTACAGCAGATGCCAGCAACACGTTTGCTCCTAGTCTGGGGAATAACAACATTACTTATTTATCTTCTATTAACTTTTAGCATCAGATGACAGTGCCATGTAAATCCTAATCCCATGTATTATGCCAGAGAAAAGAACACTGTTTCTACTGCCTAAACTTGATAAGCAGGATCCATAATTTCATAAGCTTGGGGGACCCTGCTCAGCATGCCTTACTTTCAGGTAGTCTGTTACATTTGCACTTCCTACTGTGCTGTAGGTCATTTCAACTCAACAGTGTCTTCAGAGTTAAAACATGTCACAAAGCACGTCATTCATTTGAGAAAGCAGCTGCCAAATTGGTGTTGAAGGAGTGGGGAGAAGTTCTGGCTAAAAGAAATACTTGAAATCCTTTGAATTTGCATGGTACTGATTTATCTGACTATTATCACATGGTACGTGCTCCTAATCCTATTTCTGAACTCATGGATATTTGAAATTTAATAACGTCACAAGTATATTTCTCTGAGCAAGCCGAAGGCCGGTAATGAGGCCAGTATAAAAATGTGTGCACCGTTAAAACATTATTTTAAGATGTGCAAATTTAACAGATTACCTGATAACTATGGAAAACATGTTTCCAGCTTAAAAATGCTAAAGTGAAATACTGAAATGGTTTATAAAAATATAAGCACCATTAAAATACCCATTAGAATCAGGTAAACATAACACATTTAATAAATATTTGTACTTTTCTAGTTAAATACACCATTTTAGGTTAAATGAGGCAAACATCAAGAGATACAAACATTCTGTGTAACTACACTTGAAATTGTGGGGAATTAATAAACATATCCTGTTCACTAGCTACCAGCAGTCAATAAAGCATTTCAGTGATTTTGTGCAATATTGCAAGTTTCTATCAGACATCAGAAATACAGTTGTTGTTTTTCTTTCCTATGTTCCAAAACTAGTGCATGTACTGTACAAAACTATAGTTTCTGTAAGTGCAGTAGTCATTTATAGCACAAGCAGAATCAGAGGCTTTCTTTGTCATTCGTGACTCATGCTGACCATGCAAAAAAGCAAATGACACAAATGCAATGCTTTTTGTTTATTGTGCAGTTTTTTCTAGTGAGGAAATGCCATTCTTGTCTCATTGCCTGTTCAGTCTTGGTCTGTACAAGGTAAACACGTACACAAATTACCTACTAATTGAAAATGTACAAGTTAAACTACAAATTTTACCACAGGTTTCTTACTGACTAGTTTGTATATTGTTTTAAAGTTTGTAGGACAACTCCATGTTTTATACACTTTGCTGTGCTGTTACTTTAATATTTATTAGTATTCATTATTCTACAAACAAAAGGATTATCACTTCTGAATGCATCTATATACAGCTCAGAGGCTGACAACCAGGGCCTCAGCCACTGAGATAGTCTTTAAAGTGAATTCATAATCCAGTTACAATAGGAAGCCAAATCCCCAGATGCTTCTAATCTTGGTTTTGATGAATGTTTCAGCAAGATAACATGGCCAACCTTTTAGCTTACCGGCACAGAATACAAAGTAATGCCTTGGTCATTTTGTATTCCTTGATTTGTTAAGCAAATCCTGTTGTCAAAAAAGGTTTCAAGGTTTGACGTTTTTTTTTTCTACATATGAAAGTTATGGTATGTTTTCCAGTCGTGTGCTGTGTTCGTCACACTGCATGACACATTTATGTTTAAGAGGTGATTCTCCATCAGGTAGCTTTGTTTAAAACAGGGTAAAAGACTTTAAGCCTCTAAAACCCCTTTCACACTGGCATGATCTACCTGGGTCAGAACCTATCCGGGCAGGAACCTGTGTCATGCAGGTCGGGAACACGATTTCACACTGCATTTGATAAAGCAGGGTTGACTTGGGTGACAGACGCAAGTACACAATGCGCGTATTAATGCCCCGGAAGCAGTTTGTTACAGACACTTCCATCCAAGCTTCTCTGGATTGAACCATCTGCCCAAATGTTGATTAGAGCAAATGTTTCTTCATCCCTGCTGCAATCTGGCTCATGGTGTGCCTCAAGCAACAAAAATATGGCTAAACAGAATAAATAAAAACGTTGCGGAAGTGAAACTTTCACGCAGGCGTGGCTGTTTGTTATCGCGTCGGCTCATGAACGGCCGTCAAGCATTTTGTCTCACTCAACCTGGGTCTGACCCAAGTAAGTGGTTTCACACTACGTGGGATTGTGACCCGGTTAGCCAGGACCCAGGTCCGGACCCGGGTAGGAGTGCCAGTGTGAAAGGGGCTTAAGATGGTTTCCATGGCAACTGCAGTTCAATTAAAGCTCCATGGGAGGTCAGACAAAAATAAAAACATCCACATTACTTGTGTCACCATCTTACAGAGAAAAGACCTTGAGAAGAAATTGGGGTTTTCTTTTCTATCGTAGCCTGCTTTGATCCAGTAATGTGTTTTCCCCAGCTACATTGTGCCAGACTTATCAGAAGAATTGTTTGGGAATATCTTCTCAGTTGGGGTCACAGCTGGACTGCCCATTCCTGAGCTGCTGCTGCTGCTTGACCGGTGCTGGACCGCTGGCCTCGCTGGTCTCATGGGCGGAGGCCTCAACTGGGCACCTGCCAGCCTGGCAGAAAGGGCCGGTTTGAAGGTGGTCATCATCTCAGTGGTGGAGCTGGTGCTGCGCCTCATTGCAGCGTCTGGGTCTCGAATCATCATGGTGTGCAGGGGGCTGGGCGGCTCAGAGTTCACAGTGCCTATCTGTGGGTTCTTCATGGGCTCCAAAGTGTCCAGCACGACATCAGGAGCCTGCTTCACAATGTTCTGTCTCTCCAGTTCCCTCAGCTCATGGAGTGCAGTGCTCATGGTTTTTTCAATGTCCTATGAAAACACAATGGGAAAGAAATTTTTGGAAAACTCAATTGTACCCATTAATTCACAATGTCCTACACAATGTACATGTCACACAATCACTTAATGTTATTATTCCAGTCTAAATTTAGTGGCTGAGATCCACAGGATATTCATATAAATTCATCTCATCTTGGTAAAAAAAAAAATATAAAACTGAACAGACGATGGTTACAATAAGTACTGTACTGAAGTACTACTGGAACAAAAACAGTGTATGTTCCTAGCCATTAGACTGAGAGTGTACACTTATATATGTCTTACCTCAGCTAAGGCTTCTGCTTCCAGTGACTTGTGGTCTCCGAGGCTGCTGTGCCGCGTGGAGCCATGAGTTGGCCTCAAGGGATGGCCTTCAGGCAAGGTCTTCCTGTCAGTGTAATTGATGCTGCCAGCGCTTCCGAATGTGGCCAGCCTGCGCTTATCTGGGCTCTCTATGCGGCCTCTGTTCACTGAGATCTTGTGGGGGCTGCTGGGGCATGCAGCGGCTCTTGGAGGGGTGTCAATAGCAGGGCCGGTTCCTCTGGGGGGGCTGTGGGTGTCGGTGCCACTCCTGCGGCGTGGGATAGCAGCACCATCTGATCTTATCCGAACCCTGAGGAAGAGATGTTGGATACCATGAAAAAAGGAAGTTCATTTTCAATGCCTTCTGTTAAGCCATGCACTCTCAAGACTCACTTGATAATTCAATATGACATACTGTATGGTACTTATACTGAAAACTTCCATGAATTTACCATTCGGTCCAATGTAGGTTTAACTCCTTGCTTTGCAAACAACATAAGGATGAAACACTACAAAACTGTGATTGTTTTGCTTAGTTCACAAGCCAAACAGTGACACACACACACCTGCCCATAACGCCTCCGAAGCTGTAGTCTGGTAAGTGCTCACAGGGGGACTGGATGTCATTCTTTGATGAGGCCTTGTCGTCTAAAAGAGGACCGCTGCTCGCCTCGCTGTCTGCCTTCTGGCTCAGGCTGTCAGAGAATGCGTCATCCCTGGGTACAGATGAGAGCAAGAGGGGCAGGCAATCCTGTCAGCTTGGGGCAGTCACAGGCTTAAAAAGCATCCTGCAAAACCTGCAGACAGTCTTTAAGCTCAATCCCTTAAGATGTTCCAAGGCTTGTTTGCAAATATTTACTAAGCTAAAAATGAATACTTTAATTTGAAAACAGATATAAAATTAAATGGGTTTTTTATTCCATGAGATGGTATACATGTATGTATTTATTACTGCATCATTATATTTGGCTTGTTTAATAAAGTCACCATCACCATCTCAGAGCAAACCTGAACAAGGTGGACTTTATATAAGGTGGCCACATATACTTGCAAAGTTCTTGCTTTCAATTTTTATTTTCTGTATCCAAACATAATTCGTTTTTTGGTATGGCAATGCAGAACAGTTATGCAGCAAATTAAGGTTCAGTACAGCTAATATAATGTTAACTGAATTTATGCACAAACGTAATATTTTATCAAACTGAGTGGTTACACAATAAATAGATTCTGCATTTGTAAATTTAACAGTTGCTTTTGCCTACAAAACATTCACTAAGAAGGCATGCATTCAATTATAATGGAATGCAATTAATGGCTTGTCCTTGAAACTACAGGAATAATTTTATTAATAATGATAGGCTATCTGTGCACTAAGCATTAAGGCAATAGAACACAGGCATTATTAACTTCTTCATGAATAAATGATGGGGAGTCCTGTTTTAACTTGCAATCAAATGCATTTTACTGCACTAATTGATAGGCACACATTCATCTATTTCAGTGGCATAAATACTGGCAGTGCTTGAGGTATGCTAATGAAATTGCACAGATTAGGTAAAGTTGTAGTGTGTATTTTAATCAGTGTATAATAACAGCTTTGATTTAGTTGCTGTCCAATGCAATTGCAACTATACACTAGTACAGTATATACTATTTGATCAATTATTAATACATGTTTTAGTTTAAGCCTTTATTAAGCAAAGAATCCTATTTTACTGCATTTAATCCTGTACTTCAGAATACTGTAATCTGCCAAATTTTTAACCTGTAGTACTTTGTATTTAATCACATCCTGATGTAACTATCACTATTTAATCATATCCTGATGTAACTATCACTATTACCTGCTGTATTATTGAATTGTGGTTTGTCAAACTTGTACTTTACTTGAACAAAAGTTATTGTATTTCTTATTGTATTACTTGTATTGTAACGCTTGAAATGTTTTTGCTTACGATTGTAAGTCGCCCTGGATAAGGGCGTCTGCTAAGAAATAAATAATAATAATAATAATAATAATAAAGAAGTAAGGTTGAAACAGTAGAAATGGTTCTGTTTCTTTTCCTTTCCAGCTCCTTTCCATCTAAACTTGTACATGTATGTATCAAGTGGAATTTCCTAAAGCTTATTTTGGCATACTAGTACACCAAAAAAATAGAGTAAATTAATAAATAATAATAAAAACATAAAAACATTCACATGGGAACACTGAACATTCAGTACTGGTCACAGATAAGAAATCGTATAGTCATTTCACCTGCATACTGCATACTGTTTTTTTTATAAACACTAATCCTATTATTAACACACATTTGATGGAACAGGATTAGAGATGTGAGACTGAGTGCAGTGTTAATGGTGAGTATCGAGCTGGTCACAGGAAGGAAGTGCAGTCAGTGCACAGTTCAAGCAAGCTCCTGTACTTACATGTCTTGCACGACAATGTACTGGTGAGGGATTAGCCCGTCAACCCCATTATGACGCCCTTCCCACCAGTCCTCTGAGGCTCTGTGGTAGAGCAGCAGTGATGCTCCTTTCCTGAAGGACAGCTCCCTAGGGGACCGCCCAATGTAATCAAACTTGGCGATGGCTTCAATCTGCTCAACCTCTGTAATAGAGACAGATATAGAGAGGAGTAAGCAAAGCAGATTCAGTTAATTATTTGCAATGTATCATTAATGGGTCTGTAAAGCACACACTTGCCTGTTTGACTTTCACTGATCATTACTTGATTCAAGCAACAATTGAGAATTATACAGAACGAGAGAACACACATAATAGGATATTAAACATGTGAGAAATGAAACATTAGGATAGTGTAGATGACATCCTTTTAATAAAGTGGGACAATAAATCATGCTGTGCTGCTTAGAGCAATAGAATCCCCACTACTTCCTTGTTACTTGTCTCATAAGAAATTCCCAGAAAATTCCTAACCGTAAAGTACCAAAGAAACAACACCATTAATAACACCATTAACATACAGTATTCAGAGTGTCCTGTGGGTTTTACATTTCACAGTATTGTTTGAGTAATCATGTGCTGTGGTCCTCGTTAGGATGCAATGTCAATCTATTCTTCTCCAGTTGCTTCTTTTAGTGAAATATTAATGACAGGTACGGAATCATGAGATTCCCCAAAGGAGGGAGAGATAACCGAGCCGGGATATGACGATCCCTCCCAGCCTCTGGTTTACATGTCTGTGCATTAAGGGAATAAAAGACTCAGCAATTGGATATTCACTCCTGAAGGCTTTGTGTTGCTTTAATGACATTCTGAATTCCAGATCACATCCCAAAAGGCTGACTCCAGCTTTTCAGAAGAGCAAACTCCAGCTTATATCATTAATATGTCCTGTCCCCAATGATGCCCTCAAACATATTACCCAACCTTTTCAGCAGAGCCCCCGTTTGCACATTCCTAATCAGACTCAGACCCCCAATTAACTACTGGATAATCCACAGTGGCAATAGTTAGGTATCCCGAGCCAAAGACAAGGGCACTTTATGTAGCACAACGTCCATTATCTATTAATAATGGCCGTGGAGGATCTGAATGTTATTATAAACCTGAACAAATGCATTTTGTGTGTGGTCATATTTCGGTCTGGATAACTCAGGCTGCTTGAAATGTATGTTGTTGTTTAAAGGGAGTTTCTCGATTCTGAAAGCCTGTCAGCTTTTCGAGGGCATTGAAAGCTTTGAAAAGTATGAGAAACGTCACCAGGAATAAAAAGAGAAGTAGTTTTATTTTAAAGTACTTTTATCTTTAAAGTCATCATATCAACCATGATTGTGGCTTTCTGACAGAACGCATATCTGTACTCTTTGTAAGCTGCTGGCTTTGTTTGATTTGAAGCAATGGATTTGATGTTAGCTTAGACATGATGACCCTAGATACCCTGCCTCAGTGCATAATATCAACAGACTATCTGTATTTGAGATTCTGAACTGACAGTGGCCTGGCTGGATATAAATCCAATGTCTACAAAATAATATTACTCGCTGAGGACCCTGTTCTTTTTTTACAGGGCATGTTCTCAATGGTAATAAATAAAAGCGACAAGTGTAGACTGCAAATCCTCGGCACACAAACTACCACTTCATTTATCTGATATTCTATAACTAATAGATTTGGAAAATCTTTGAAGCAGTTTGTTGTGTAATGCAGAGATTGGGCATGGATATGTAGTTGGGTTGCAGAGCACATTTCTGGTGCTTGGGAACATTCCTAAATCCTTATGTTTTACATACAGTAGATAATCCCCTTCGACCCCGGTGTAAATGGGCTGCAGCTCGCATGCTTATGATCCCCACTGGGGATGAAATACCCTGCGAAGGGAATGCAGTGGACTCCAGTGGGCATTCTGGGAATGTACAAAATAGTGCCTCCAGATTTTGTTGGATTTAAAGCATTCAAATATCCAGCAAAATGACTACCACCAGTTAACAAAAGTTAAGAAATGGTTTTAATAAGACAGCAGGAATACCTTTAAGGAAACTATGCCACAATGAAATATGTCTAAATAGTCCTTCGAACTGCAAATGGATGGAAATTATGAAATTATCCATTCTCTGTTGTGGCTATTTTAACGAGGGCAAGACAGAGTGAGGTGGGCACTGCCACCCAGGAAAGACACATGCTTCAGTGTTTTCTATTAATCAGCTGAAAGAGTCAAGAGGTTAAGTAGATGTATAAAACAAAATTGCTCTGCTGGGAAAACTGGATCTAATCAACCAGAAAGCACAATCAGTGCTATTAACACAGCCAGTCAAGTGTGAAATTGCCTAAATAGTGGGAGACAAAATGCAACCTTTTGTATTCCTGTTAACACAACTGCATTAACAAAGAGAAATAAAACTCTGCACTTTTAATATCAATATTTAACAAAGCAAGCTCTTGATTTATTACATCCATTATTTAAGGTCGTGGAATTTGTTTAACTGTTAAGATCTTAGCTGTTGTTTTTTTCTATAGTTAATAAATATTAAATATGTGCAGGTCATTTGTTTTTTAAACAGGCTTCAGCACACGCTAAACAAACATAGAGGTGACAGAGGATTAAAACTATTTTGAATACAAATGTACAACAGGATTTTAATGAATCCCTTGGAGAAAAATTCTCTCAACCTGTCCTCAAACAACAAGAAAACAAAGCTTGCCCTTGGAACTGCTGCTGCAACCATGTCTAACAACAGACTAACATCAATCATCTGCAGAAAAAACAGCGACAAGCTGTTCCAAACCCATACCGTTTAAACAGACACAGAGCTATACACAATGTAAAGTGATCCTTCAAATAACACTATTTAAAATAAATACACATTTTCTTCCCTGTGTCTTTATTTATTGAATTGTTATTTAACAGAATAACCCACTTTTTCTACATGAAGATTTCGGTACACAATATCACTACATTGGTTTACATTTTTTTTTTAAATTGAACTCTGGACCACAGTGTAATATGGTTATGGCTGCTCATGGCGTAGACTGTACAGTATCAGTCTATTTGCATGATTCAGTCAGTGCACTGAGGAGAAAGAAAGAGACACGGGGCTGCCCCCAGGAGACAGAGCTGCGAGCCTGGAAGAAGAGAGAGCACTGGAGTTCAATGGCTGGAGCACTCCAGGGGAAGCCTGCCATAGCGCAATCTGCACAGGGCAGTATTTCCAACTCCAGAAAGGATTTGGTTCTCTTAAATCCAGTCCTGCCACTTCAGAGTAGAAAAGGAGCTGACAACAAAACATTCAGGCCACTGCATATTATCAACATAAATTATTTACGGTTACTGAAAAAGCAATTTTCTTTCCTTACAAGAACTGTAATCTCTTTCTCTCTCTCTCTCATATTATATATATATATATATATATATATATATATATATATATATATATATATATATATATATATATAGAAGAAGAAGAAGTAGAAGTAAAATAATATATTTCAAACATATAACAAACCCATAATATACACAGAACAGAAAAGATAAATTAATGTTAGGCATTCACTGATAGAGGTATTAATCAGTTTCACCTCTGTGTTCGTTTTGGTAAAAGGGTTTTAAGAATGAATGCATGTACAAACAAAGCTGTCATGCAACTACTAATAAATGGGTCATGAAATGTTTTTGTAAATGTAAAATATTGATTCTTCTGAATATGCTGGGGAAACCGTGAAAGACACACTGATGTAAGGTGTAGCTTCCTTAGATGGTCAGTAGGTGGCACAGTCTTTACACAGCAAACAGAGTTAATCATGTTGTTTCCACAATATGAGCCCAAGAGTATCTGCAGAGCAATCTGTTATGAATTAAACTCGCTGGAAGACCCTCTGATGAAATCATAATAAATCAGCCTTCTTGAAGAGCAGGACAACGAAAATTACACTTTCACTTGGTCTGTAGTTTATGTAAAGTTCAACCGCTCTGGCTGTTTCTGTGATGTTTTCCACTGCCCAGTGGTGTCACACAGTTGCATTTCTCTCAATTAAAGTTGTCGTTGACACCTAAAGTAAAGGACAAAACCCTGAATTGAAAAAGGAAATATGTGTGACAGGAATGGGACAACAGTTTAATGACTAAGTTGTCTTCCTGCTTTTAGGTTTCATGTCATATTACATGCAGGTACAGGTAAACAAGTGAAATAAAATACAATAAAAAAATAAAAAAACACATTGAACTTACCGTCATCACTGGTGTGGGGCTCAGTGCCATTATCATGTTCATGGTCAATAGTACCAGGTTCACTATGGGGGCTATCACTGCAGTCAAGGAATAGAAAGACATGCCAGGGGTTCTTCATTATAGAGGTGAAGAGTCAATTAACTAGGTTCAGTTTGATATGTTTATAACTCTTCCCCTGTTCCCACAACAGTTACTTACCAGTACTCTTCTCCTCCAGTCATGCATTTCTCATACACCGGCCCGTCCAGCTCCCTGTGGCTGGGGAAGATGGCTTCATTATGCATGATAATGGTCTTAATGACCTCATTGACGTGGGCCTGGCAGGCAACAGGGTCCTGCCCATCTGGGATGGGCATCAGGGTGGGGCCAAAGCAAATGGCCAGGTTGTAGGCATCCATCATGTTTTCATCACTATACTGGGATAAGCTGCAAGGAAATGAAAAGAAAAGAAAAGTCTATATTTGCCATTCACTTTCATTTGGATTTTAAATCATGTGATCCTGCAGTAACACACTTCTGTATGGACAGACACACGCCATAAAGTATATCATTATTTTAAACCCTGCATGTTTTTAAATGCCCCTTGCAACTTGGCTTTAAAATGAAACCAATTAATGTGCAATCTTTGCAGAAATGATGTGAAGATGTTTATCTGGTAGAAAGATATTTTTTGTCCATGCAGAATACAATGGATACCTGCTGCTTCTACTACAGAAAGGTGAAAATGGTTCAGATAATAAAGCATGGGACATTGTTTCATGAACTAAACAGAAATGAATATCGCGAACATTTTTTGAGTGCACATATATGTTTTTTTTTTCTGAATGCTTTGGTTGCATGCTGTACATACACATAAAATAAAGGTTTTTAAAACTGTATTCGAATTGTATTAGCTATTCCATTTACAACACAACAGGCCAATTCTACATCAATAGATGTTCAGCTCCACTGGCGATTTTAAAGGTCAACAGAAAAAAACAGAGCAGTACATTGTGAGGCGCTTTATAATGAATCATTTCCAATTACTACAGCAAAGTGGCAGTGGCCAGTTATTTAAAAAAAAAAAAACACAAAAACCCACTAGAGGCTAAAGACGTATTTTATTTCCCTGGGCACGCAACTGTAGCAAAGTCTATAGAGCAAAGCTTATCATACCCAGCAATGACATCATAGTACAGTTTTTTTTAACCACTGTTTAAATTTGACTTACTGGTTGAGGAATGCAAACAGGTATCTCATGACGATGATGACGGTTCGAGGCAGAGGCACAATGAGTTGCTGGACATGGTGCACTCTTTCAGCAGAAGTTTCAAGTTCTAAAACAGGTAAAACACTATTACCTTGCTGACATTTTAAATAAATATTTCTTAGGGTGTTACAGTGGTGGCTATTGGCAAGCTATAAGAAATAGTTACTACTGTACATGTCATAAGATAAAGGCCTATTCATTTTAGTCACTCGCATAATAAACAAGCGTTCTATTTTGTAACCTTAGGGAAGTGCCAGCTGGTGATTTAAGGTGCTTACAATCTGTAGTTAGTTATTACACCAACTCACTATTGTGTAATCTATTGTGTTTATTATACAACAGAGTATGTGTGTAATATATTCTGTGTCATATTTAATAATATATTTATACATACATTTTTGTATTATTATTATTACTGTAATAACCTTATATTAAAAAGTATATACATATACAGATTTTTTTAATATTTTAAAATATATATTTTGTCAGCTTATTTCAACATATTATATTATTGCATTATATTGTAAAACATGTTAAATATACATTTATTTCTCTTTCGGTATATTTATAAAATATATAATTCATATATTTCTTTTCCATAAGGATGACTTGGATTAATAGAGTATTTAAGTCATTGCTTCCTTGACTCAGAAAATGTAACTCAACAATTAAGAGTCAGCTGTAGCAAATAACTTCTTCACAGTTTAATTTATATGTAATCAAAATGCAGGCCTCGTTCTCTTGATTCAATAGCACTTCCATGGGTTATGTAATGCATCTCTGAGGAAACAGATTCTCAATACCTTATAATGAGCTTCGGGATGTAATCTATCACGCTGCTCCTGTGATTCTACTGCAGCAAGCACTTTCTGAAAACTGCTGCCTTAGCTACCTCTCTGTGGTTACTTTATAATTAACCTGTAGAGGGGTTACTGCAATAAAGTTATAAAATTGATCTACCATATCTAAGTTAAAGAGCAACTTGGTATGTGTTTACATTTTCAGTTATTTTACCAAATATTTTCACTTTCTATCATTTTCTGTTTCGGTCATCACATCCTCCTATAAAAAAGAGCTCTCTGGATAATGTGTAACCTCCTAAATATATTACACTGGAGTGTAACCATTGCCCCCCTGCAACATTTCTTACAGGGGAATGGGTAATAGTTACACTCAGGTGTACCAGATAGACTTGAAGGTTTGACATGTCTAAGAGCTCTATTGAAGCCACAGGTGTGCATTAAAGCCCTGAGTTTAAAAAACAAAATCTCACCAGGATGTGATGACTGAAACAGAAAATGATAAGATATCTGATTTTTCATGTCCTTATCAAGTTACTCTTAAAGTAATACCAGATTTGGCAACAACGCAATTTACATAGCTTACTTACAAAATAAGTTTCCATTTGGAGAACACAGATAGATTAAGGATTTATAGTCCAGTGATTTGAAAGGCAAACAAAGTGATAGAATGCTTCAACCTTATTGTTAAAAACTCAATCCTAATATAGCATCAGTACTAAACATGTGTATAGCGTTTGTTCTGTATAATTGGTCACAGCTGGTCAGTGGTCATAGTTTTCTAGCATTAATCCTGAGCCCTGCACACTGTTGGAGTGTCATAGAGAAGGCTACTCACTTATGGTTGACATCAAGTCAAGGAACTTTTCCTTAGGAAAGAGTGGGTTTTCCAGTCCTCTGAAGTAGAGTTTTAAGACCCCAGCAACAGAGTTAATGTCATGATCATTGTGATCATCAGTCAAAGGGTCCTCACCTAGGTTAAACATAGTAGATACAATGAGACAACTTACAATATTTTTCTAACAGGCCACTCATCACTGGTTCAGATACAGCCAATACTCTATTTAGCCATATTGAAACAACCATGGTAACAAATGTAGAGATCCATATTTGAAGTTTCAAGTCAATAGAGCAAATAGTAATAACTTAATAACAAAGGGATTTATAAATTGAAGAAACCACATAGGTTCCCATCCTTATTTAATTTGTTTTCAAACACACACATACAGATACATATTTACGTTAAAGATTGTGAAATGTTGTCTCCAAATTATCTTTTTTTTATTTTCGATAAAAAACACATTATAAAGCAATGCTTTTGATCATTACTGTAAAACATAATTGGAAAATCTTTGTGCAGACTAACCTCTTTCAAATGAATTTTTAATGTCATTTACTTCAACCTGAGATCCAGGAACTCTAAAAATACCCTGCTGTTGAAGACCTAGAAGACGAAAAACATTGACTTCTATTAGTGGCATTAATTCACTTGAAATTGAAGTGTTTTAAAACTGAAAGCAATCTAGATTCCAGAACCCTTGAAAAATGGGAAATGCAATTTTGTTTTAAAAAAGATTTTCAGACACCTCCTCTCAATGTCACAATCATCTTGTATAAGGGTTTGGCCTTGGTTATATACTGTAACCTTCATCAGGGACTTCACAGCAGCTGGGAAATGAAATGACTAGTAATACATAAATGCCAGGAGGCTACAGCCAGGTTCCATTTCAGGAGACACAAAGTTGCAATTGGAAATCTATTTACCTGATTCCATAAGCATAATCCAACCTGCTTCTGAAATTGACAGAATTTTGCCTGACGTGAGAGCTAAACTCTCCCATCTCCAGTGTTTAACTAGTTAATTTATATCCCATTGATCTTTCTCAGCTGCAGGGAATTTGAGGCAGATGTGGGAGGGTGAGCTAATTCCTCTTTGATGCTCGCCACGATCCCATTTTGGTTTCTATTACACACTGATTTATCGCCATTAGAACAAATTGCGAAGCGTGACATACTGAGGAGAGGACATCTACCTTTCACTTGAAGAGAAACAATGACCTATTTTGCACACATACAAAATCTATTTGAATCAAAGGTAAACAATAACACATTAAATGGTGCTATTGTTTTAAGACATTTTTAGAATGCTATTGCTAGGAGTCAAATGGGTATTTCAGCAAATCTCTGCAATTCCTTGAGGGACTCCTGGGTGAAAGTGGGTGTCACGCAAGCTTTCTTGCTCATGCTCCTCAATCCAGACCTGATGGAAAACTCAGTACATGATCTCTTACTCACACTGTGCTAAACGATGTGGTGCAGCATTTTAAAAATGAAACATAATGGACCGGAATTGTCTAAAGTGACAGAGTAGTAAATACAGCAAATAGTGTGACATAAACACTGACCCACGGTGCTACCGAATACAGTGCTCCCTCATTATTTCACAATTTAAAAGTGTGGTTAACTTGCATATACTATATTATACATGTACTATAATGTATTGTTTTCAATATTATATTAGTTCTTTATGTTCTTCATGAAATCAACCATTTCATCTGCTTGCTTACCGTACAGATTGATGTACCGAACACAGCTCTCCACCACAAGGGGGATGGCTTGGCCTGAACCCTGAAAAATCAAATAAAGAATGATACTCTTGGTCTGCTTATGGAACAAGGAAAACAACAGAATGCAAGGATGTTGCAGCACACGACAAAACAGGGTCTGTAGGCTGCTATGTTTAACTCTAAGAAATATTAACACAGGCAGTCAGAAATGCAGGTACACTTTCAGCTGTTTATAAAAGCAATGCTTTGAGTATTTTCAAACAAAAAAGCCTGGATGAAAACCTTAAAACATTACTTCATAAATGTTCCAGTTCAGACAACCCTCCGACATATACTGGGACAGTAGTGAGAGTTGCTGAAGGGTATTTTACTTACTGAACTGAAAAGTTTGTTTTGTATTATTAAAAACACTAGTTTTGTTTTAGAAAAGTGACATACTGCTATGTCACCTATAATTTTGGTTACAATCTTTCCAAAATCCAAGGTTTAACTTTAAAATCTTGTACTGTACATAAGGATATTATCCTGATCACAATCAGTACCAAGCACAGCCTTTATGCATAAGTCAAAGCCTGAATGGATGAGGCTGTATACTGTACAGCATATACAGCAGTTAAAGCTCCGTATTCAAGGACTCCTGTTTTGAGAGGAGACCCTAATTGGCCAGTACCTGGTTTCTGGTACGAGCATTCCTTCGTCCTCTGGTAAAGAAAGCAGCACAGCAGGAAAACAGAAGAGGGGAAGCAAGAACCAAAACAGTTAAAGAAGCATACAGAACATTCCGTCAGGGAGGCCAGGAAGCTAAATGCAATGGCAGCTTTACAGGATGAGATGCTGGTGAGGGTGCTTACAGCTGTAGACTACAGAACCCGAGTCCTTGCATTGTTCTTGGATTATGGATGTATAAAATAAACCTGTACGTGGTATGCTCTAATAGATAAAACTCTTAAATATTAATCTGATTCATATGTTCAGGTCACTGAGAACCATGTTCTTCTAATAACCAGGAATAATATTTAGTCAGATATGCATAACTTATTTTGAATGGCATTTTAAAATGTTTATCTATATGAATGATTTTAAAAAGAAAAAAGAAAAAAAGTTTCCTACCCTGCAGAGGCAATAGTACGAATAGTATGGTTGACATTTGCTGATAATTACATTAGTGTTTTAAATGATAACTCTCCAGCTGTAACCAACATAACCGCATCCAAAGGCCACGGAAACAAAGCACACAAGAAGGCAAGATTAATCAAAAGGCACACAGTAAGGCGAGAGAGAGAGAGGTAGGTCAAAGCCACCACTTATTTAGCATTCAGGGACTCCCGAGCACGCAATAATGAGTACCTCAATGAAGGTTTCCATATTGCCGTTAAACAGTTTATGATTATAGACTGATCGAGGTCTAGGCTTCCTCATTTTCTGTGGTTTAGGGGGAAGAGAGGGGGGCCTGGGAAAAATGGAACAAATGCAACACATAAACTGTAATGAAGACAGCAAGACCTTACCCTCTGAGTTTCACAGAAAAAAAAAGTGTATACTAAGGCTGCTATTTATTACCCCAAATCCAATTCAATACTAATTTGATGCATGCATAGTACACAGTGCCACTTACGGCTAAAATGACACAAATATGCTATAGCTACTAGTATACTATACACCTTAATGTCCAGTACGCTGGACACAATGCAATATAGGGGTTAACTTTTCATACAGTGCCATCAGGGGGCCTAATGTATTTTTTCCTACTAAACATGCAATGACCTCCTATTCTGCACAAACCCACTGACTTAAAAATATCGGTTTGGATATATCTGTGTATCTTTTTCCTTTAAATTTACAGTGTTTGCCATCAGAGTGCCATTTGGAGAAAATGCATTGCAGAAAGTCAAAGTGCTGATGCCTGGAACTCAGAGGGCAAAACGAAATTGTTCATATATTAACACATAAAACCAATGGTCCATGAACGAGAGTGCAAGAATGACCACAAATCTACGACACACACAGTCCTCTACAATTTAAATGCAGTCTGTAAAAAACTAACACCAAAAAAACATACAACAAAACAATTTACATTACAATGGATATGAGCACAAGGACATTCAAAAGGCAACTACCAAAAAAGAGAACAAATAAATTAACTATTTAACATGCCAAACATTGGCAATAAACAGCATTCAATGAGCTGTTACTACATGGTCACAATATGTGCTTTAAATGTATTTGAATCAGCGATAAACAGAGGCAGTCTTAAACTACAATGACCATTGTAGGAACTAGGATGAGACATTAGAATTCATTTTGCATAGGTCTTTGACCAGGTTCCAGGTAGAAGGGATGTTTTGGTCACTCTACTTAGGCTGTAATTAAACCCAGAGGAACTGGCTGCCAATTGTAGTCACACATCTGGTGCTCTTGTTAGGCAGGTGAGAGGAGAGCATGCTGTGTGTGTGTGTGTGTGTGTCGCCCCGTCACTAGGAGATGGTTGGCAAACACTTCCTTCATGAAGCACTGCCCGCTGTGTCACATTAATAGTAAGGAAGCCTGCAGCTGTGTTAGTCTTGCCCTCCCACAAAGCACTGCTTAGGGACACAAGGCTTTTTCATTAAGCATTAGCCCACTGATAAGTGCATTTTTCAGCTAACTGATTCTTACTGAATATGGGCCACTGAGAATATATATATATATATATATATATATATATATATATATATATATATATATATATATATATATATCTGTGTGTGTGTGGGAGCGAGTGAGTCACATTAGGATAATTTATTCAACAGAATATCACAAGGACATATCTTTTTTTTTTGTTACTTAAATTACTAAAATGTGATTTTTTTTTTTAGAAAAAAAGGAATGACATGTGTTCCTTACAGGACAAGAAAGAAAACCAATATGGCACAGTAATTAGGATAATATTTTGAAGATCAAGGTTCAAAGGGATGTTTACAGTTGTGAAAGAAGACACATCTCAATGTTAGGGTAAACTAAAAAGAAACATTGTAATAATATTGTAAATACAGCATTACTACCTTTCAAAAATGTCCCAAATAACAACAACTATGAAAAGTGTGTGGATCTATTTAATGCTAACACAGCATAAAAAAGAAAAACGTTTCTTTGTGTTTTGAAAAACATGCTTAAATATGTGTCTACTTTATTAGTTTCTTTTAGTTTTGCTTAGGTATGAAATCTTATAATTGGGTATGTTTTAGATAATGTCTCTAAGAGTTGTGACACAATGCTATCTAAACTCCGGTTTCAAACACAATCACTAACACTGTGAAATTGCACTAAACTGAGCTGACACAGCACTCGCGGGCATGCCGGAGCAAGTCAGCTGGAACATATTGTTGCAGAAAATAACAGCAATCTTTTTTAACATCAGGCTAATTATTTGTAGCACCGTTTCATTGTCAACTGTATTGGGGTTTAAAAGTGAAAAGGCAGGCAAGCATCATCCAGCCTAATATAATATCATTCTTACCTTGTAGTTCCACACTCAGCCCTTTCCCCTATAATAAATACATAAAAAAGAATGAATAATTATATATTTTTCCTTTTATTTATTTGCAGCGATAGATGTTCCTGAACCATTTTTCAAAACCTTGACTTAAACTTAAAAAGTCTGTAGTTTGGGTTGGAAGGTGGGATAGTGCTTTTCTAAATATCTGATTCCAATTGGATTTATTTCTTGTCCTTGGTGGCCAAATATCTGCGGCCTGTACTAAGCTACCAGCTTATTAGCAAGTAAACCCCAGAACCAGGTTAAGGGTAGTAATGAGTGTTCAATTCCTATGGTAAACTGGTTTATTTAGGTTTACCTGTACTGCTGGAGTCTATTTTTTTTTTTTAAACACAATTAATTGTAGCATTTTCCACTGTATAGCTACCCACCTCCGCCTGCAGTTTTTATTTTTATTTTTTAAATAAAGTCAATAACAATAGAATGGTTCAATCTTATATTTCATCTGCCAATTCCCACCAGTGAAGTGTCTTGGCCCATTTAATCAGACACTGTGAGCTATTCCTATTGAACACCATTGGAGATGCAGCAGCAGCATTTGTTACACGTGACATTCTGTGGTTCCCTTAGAAACCTGAGATTGAAAGCATTAAGAATTGGGCATGTCTTGTGTTAAGGCAAAAAGTCTAGGATGATGGGGGAGATAAATATTCTGATGACATCCAGCTGTGTCTCTTCTAACTCACTGATCTCCCTCTATGAGACCTGTTGATATGAATGAGGCGGACAATTCCCCCAACACACTCAAGGCAGAAGGGGTTATTCAATTCAAAACATTCATCTTAGCCAAAAAAAGTACTGGGAATTAATCTAGGACTAGACTTATCTGTGCTCCCTGACTGAATTTCTATCAGGATACTGAATTAACGGCAAGGCAACTTTGCAAATCAAGTTGAAATTTATTTAGCGTTTTGGCAAATTAATATTTAAATTGGCATGATATGTAAAAGAATAGTAAGGGATTGTAAAGGAAAACTGCTCAGAATTGCAATGAAACGTGATGCTTGTGTGTCATTTATCATGTACGGTGCTGGTCTCCGCGTGCTTGCATAGTTCTGCCAGATATTTTTGTGATTAACTTCTCTGTGCAATTCTCCTGTCACACATCACCTAGAAAAGTTTAATATTCAAGAACATTATATACTCAAAGCTTCACAGGATGGTTTGCTTCATTTAACATAATCCGTTTCTGTTACAGCGTTTTATAAAAAATGATTTCAGGATTGCAGCACCATACTTTATATGTAATCATTGGGCTAGTAATGCAATCATTGAGCTAGTTTGATGTAACATAGTCTTGTTTGATGTAGTCTCCTATAATTACAATTCAACTTACATTTCCACTGTTGAGATACCAGTTGTGTCCTAGGTGTTTTGTTATATATATATTTTAACATTAAAAGAGCTCATTCTCAGGAATAATGTAATGTATCATGACAGTTTTAATTGGTTGTTTAATTTCTTTTAAATATTTGCATCAAGGGTTAATATACAGTAAGTGCTAGTAGACACAACCTGGGAATCATGTCCAGATACATGAGATCTAAATGTGCTATTACAGAATAACAATAAAAGGTAGACATGGAAAAATATCATCTCTTAGAAAAAACCCATTCAGTGTGATTTGCATTATTACTGTGCATGCAAACTATTTCCATCCCCTGCTCCTTAATGTGATTTCATGTAAAATAATAATGAAAACAAAGAAGGATTATCGAGGGACCTGCCAAAACTTGTACCAGTAATGTCCTTTAATGTCAGCTAGAAAAGCTTTTCTTAGCGTTGCAGTTATAAAACATTTTGTCATTTTTCAGAAAACAATTTCGAGCACACAGCAGGCAGCTACACTGATTTCTCGGTGCCATTTATATTGGGTGCTTAAGTCTCAGGGGGAGCTTTGCCACTGCTGGGAAGTAACTCTAAATGGTCCTGCAAGCTAGCCTATTTCAGCACCTAAAATCAGCTCAAGCTTTTCTGAAGCCATATTTCCTAACCAGATAATTGTAGGATAGTGAACATAACATAACAAAATGAGAATACACAAAATCTGTCACCGGTCTGAACGGTTTGACAGGAAATTCTAGCCAGCAATTTAAAATTAAGAATCAAGCCATTGAAAACAGCACCATACGATATGGTCGCACACTTACAACACTGAATCGCCTACATTAAAAAAATAAATAAATAAATAAATAAAACATCAACATCTGAGGCATTCATTCCTGTATTGAACTCTGCACATTGAAAATATTTTTTTTTGGTGCTGATACAATGGGACATTAATTGACCATATGGGCTTGTGTCTTGTTTAGCAAGACTTCTGCATCTGTGTTTTGGGCGCAGCTGGACTGGGGCTCCCCTATTACCCATTAGATTAATACCTGCAATAAGAACAGCTGCTTAGTGGCCTGCTTGGCGACTCTCTGTGATTCATTGGGCGTAGTCAGCATTGTGAGGTGCCAGAGTTAGAACTGAGGGGACAGTTGTGCACCCAGTATCAGTGCAAGTGACCTAATGCTGTGGTGCTTGCTTTGGGATCTTTTCAAACAGAATAAAGGCCTGATCTAAAAGCCTACACAGTATTTACTGTATAATAATTTAAAGAGTTATTTCCCATGACCTTTTTTCATTATCTTAGCAACCCTGTTGCCATTGATACCTCCTTTGTTCTATATACAAAACAAATGCTGCAACACTGGCAATTTGCCATGCAGCCCTCTATTCAATTGGATTCTGCTCATTAAGAAGCTAGGAGCCTGCCCTGAAGATATATATATTTTTTAAATCTTTTGATTTCAGGAGTATAATTAGGTAGCGACAGGCTGCCATTGCCCTGGTAGACTGGCAAACTTCAACCCGGTGAATAAATTACATAAATCACATGTCTTACCTTCTCCAAGGGTTTGCTTAAGTAGGTCATGTTTGGCCTGGAGTTTTGTGATGAGATTACTGCCATTTAGGTACTCCTTGAATTTCTGTAAAGGGAAGTGAATGGTTTGAACTGGTTTTAAAGAGCAACAAAATGTTCTCATCATATTCGATTCCCAGAAGAACTAGTGATTAAAGTACATTCTCTGTACTTTTTGCATAGTGAGCGAGTGAATAGGGGTCCATTTTCAGCATGGACTTTTGGAGGATCAGACCCATATTTGGTTCTCCAAGCCCTCCTCCTACAGCCTTTATATGGTATATACCTGTCACAAAGACGGCCGGAGTGGGTGGCGTCAGACCAGAAGCAGGAAATAAAACGACAGAGTGGTGTGGTTTGGTGGAGCTGAGCGAATGGTTTCGCACAGCATTTAATAAACAGAACAGAAAATAAAAAAGGTTGAACAAACAAACACAAACACAAAACAGGACACGGCACTTACGCCAAAATAAATAGACAAACAAAACGAACTAACACTTAACAAACGGTGCACGGAGACAAACAAACACGGTGAGTACAACACTTATATTTACTTTTACTTATTTTAACTCCTCTCTCTCTCTCTCTCCCGTTCTCCATTCTCGAACACCCAACCCCGAGTGAAAGAAATGTGCATCTATATATACTGTTGTGCTGGGATTCAATTACTAATTAATTATTCACTTGAATCCCAGCACGTGAATTAATTCTGTGCAACCCCTTGCTCACATACTATACTTTAAATGCACGTGCAATGATGTGCAATCCCGTGCCTAAATACAAATATACAATTTAAATCACACGTGAAACACAGACCCGTTTATATTCCGTGTACCAATCTCTATACACCAACATTAACACACGCAACATACAATACATAACACACACATGCACACAGGGGCGGGGCACATTGCCACAATACCATAAAACTCCCATAACATGTCTAAAAATGTTGCCCCTTTTATTCTTTCGTTTGATCCTCTGTGGGAGGAAGGGTGAGTATGGTAAGACACCACCCGCCCTCACAAATCTCTGAGCTCTGACAGGAAAATCACAACTTACTGTAAAATAGAAGACCTCAGTTTCCTGCTGGTTGGACCTCCTTTTCGCAATGTTGATTTTACTCATGTAGGTCTCAGAAGTAGCAGACTTGATGGATTCAGTGGAGCGGCTGTGCTGGAACGCATCCGACACATCGAAATCTTCAACAGTTAACATGTCTTGCAAGGTCTGCATTGTAGCATCCAGGGTCTTTCGAACCTGGGAAGTGAAGCAGAACACTATTTTGTAAAAGCCTTTTTGGAATGGGCTGCATGATGTTTTTTTCTAAAATGTCAAATGCAGTTTAGAAAGCTTCTTTTTATGCATCTAGAGGATCCCTTCTAAAGGTTTTTTCAGTGTCTCTAAAAGGGAGGGAATGGGAATCCTTTACCATCAAAGACAAATCTTTTTTTATAATACATTTCAATATTTGAGGCCGATTTCACGCAATAAAAAGTGATATTTCTGTGAAAGAAAAGGGTGTACTTGTAGACTCAAAACACCAAATTGTGTGGTCCCTACAACAAGTCTATGAATTGTCTGGAGACTTTCCGACATCCCTAAAATAAGGTAGATTTGTGGGACACCAACAACTCATTTCAAACTAAAGATTTGGTTCATGTTCTCCACCGCTGTGCGATATTTTAAAACTGCAATAGAGACAGATACAGCGTACACATGACGAAACATTAAGCAATTTCAGTGCGGTTTCAAGTCTTTTTTAGCAGATGTGTTGATATGAAACAAAACCTAATTTTATTACAATAAGATGTGCAATGAGATTGTGTACATCCAAGAAAAACAACCTTTCCATTTTTTTTTATATAAATCTCTTTAAAAATAATAATAATAATAATAATTCTTCAATCTTAAGACAAAAAGCACTGAATGGGCATCAAATGTCTTTAAAAGAAATTGATATTTTTGTACACCAGAAATTGACACAGGTGAGAGTTATATTTGCTGTAACTTAACTGGCTTGCAAAACAAAATGTGACCTTTAAATAATAGTACATCTAGCTGGACTGCTCTTTCCTAAAGGAGATGTTATGATCATTCCCTGCATTAATGCACACTGACCTGGGGTCAACTCTTAGTCAGACTAAGAAAGGTGAAAATGAAAGCTGTCTGACAGCTATAATGGTTATGTGTAAAATGCCTCCGGGACATTTCTGCGCAGTGTACAGTGTAACAAAAACACATATCGCTGAAGCAGTGCAAATCAACACTTCTTTGTCAGTTATCAGATACAATAAAGGTGAGAAATGAAACTGTAGATTTGAGATGTAGTCAATCAACACAGTGGACATCCAGTACTCCACATAATAACAACAAACATCAAAGCTAAAAACCTAAGAGTAACAACAATACAACAATGAAACTAATAGGGAGTGTTTTGTTCTGTTCATTCTTTTCCCTAGGTGTTCAAAAGATTACCTCTTCATTCTCTATTTTAAGGCTTGCCAGTCTGGACTGAAGCTGGTGATAGCGCATGAGGAGTTCAGTCTGAACTGGTTGCTGGGCGCTCACCTGGCACACCTGTAAACAAATCAAAGCACAGCATAAATAATGATGAACTACAGTTGACAGAGGGGCTCCCGAGTGGCGCATCTCGTAAAGGCACGCGGCCTGGAGTGTAGGATGCACCCTATAGCTTAGAGATCGGCGGTCCGAATCCAAGATATGCCACTGCCGACCATGGATGGGAGTTCCCAGGGGGAATTGGCCAAGCGCTGCCCGAGCTGGGAGGGGTTAGGTCAGCTGGGGATTCCTTGGCTCACCGCACACCAGCGACCCCTGTGGCTGGCCAGGCGCCTGCATGCCTGCCTGTATGCAATTCAGAACTGAGTGGTCCTCCGACGCTGTAAGTTCTGAGATGGCTGCACGACGGGCTTGCAGAGCGAAAAAATGTGGATGGCTGACGGCACTCGTTTCAGAGGACGCATGTGTTCATCCTTGTCTCTCCTGAGTTAGTTCAGGGGTTGCAGCGGTGAGCCAGGTTGAATAATAATTGGGCATTCCAATATTGGGAGAAAATCAGAAATTAATGAAAAATAATTGTTAAAAAATAATAAAACTACAGCTAACACAAACAATAACTACCCTCAATATAAAAGACCCCTGCTTTGACTATACAGTATTACCTAATTGATTTGACTAAAGTATAACCTGGGCCCAAAATGAATGTCTGGTTAGGACCAGAAACAGTATGCATTGTATTTCTGTTACAAGCAATACTTATTTCAAATTAGTTGTCATAGTAGAAAGTTACACAAATGTCACACTGTGTGGTGTAGCCAAAAAATAACACATTTTGCAAACTGTAAAATGTACCCTTACAGTTAATTAAAATACAGCACATTGTTTGATGACTCTGACCAGTAACACTACCAAAGAATGACTGCATCTTGACTACAAAACTCTTGGCATATTATGTGTTGCTATTCTGGAGCACAAACTGTTCTGTTATTGTCGGCAATAATTAAAACACAGTTTAAAGTACGGTACCTCATCTCCCATGTGGGGTTGATACTCAAATCTCACTGGCGGACAGAAGACCTGGTTGTGCATGTCCATTATTTTGTGTTTGTCGCTGCGTGCGTCCAGGTTGTCCACTGCATTCTCAATGATGTCCAAGCCCTCGTGCCTCGAGGTCTCCAGGTTGTACTCAGCAGAGAGGTATGTCCTGAAGGTCCTGGCGAGACTTGCGTGATAACCCATATCACAACACTGGGAAAACAACCCATCAATACATAATCAATTTGATTCATAAATAAATGCTCTCTGTGCCTTATATTTATATTTCCCATCACACTGTACCTGGGTCTCTCATGTATTTATTACTCATAACATAAAAGCAACACACCAGAAGCCACCCGTGGTATTAAATTGGATTTCATTATCATCATTTACAGGTTCTTTTTATTACTTTGTCACCCCTGATTTCAAATTACTTGACACTGGCAGTAATAAATCCTTCTACAAATTACCTTCACTGTAAAACGCGAGATAGTATATGAAATAATGCTAGGCCCTGACTAATTGCCGTCAAACAACAGCTGTGTATGTCACAAGCTGACAGCACAAACTTTAATGGAAAAATACAAAGGAACTAGACAGAACACTGCCGGTTAACTACTAGAGATACTGTACTGGTATTCCCCATTTACACACGTACTGGAATGGAGTCAACTCTAAGCATATTTATACAAAACAGACATTAGATTAAGTGTTGTAAAATCAGGCTTAACAAAATGAAAAATATGGAGTACATAATAATTGGAACAATGGGAAGGTGCTAGGATTGCCCAGATAGCACGCCTACTCAATATCAATACTAAAAAAAAAAAAAAAAAAACCTTAATAGATGAGTTAGAAGAATGCTTTCAACTTGCTCTAGGACCTGGCCTACTGCCACCAGTGGACCCAGGTGGAACCTGTATCAGCTGGTTGTTATCTGTGCAGAAGGAAGGCCTGCACTTTACTCACCAGACATCCCTGATAAAGTGGTAGAGCCATGTTGGATCATTCATTTATTACACGCAATTTAGTTCAATGCAAGCTTATGAAGCCACATGCCATTGATACACCCCACAGGCAAACAGGATTTATACAAAGTGTACAAAAACTTTGTTAGGATCTACAATATTTGAACTAATCTTCTCTGTTCAATAATAAACTAACGTTGCTGAAGAGATTGATCGTGATGGATTAACGGTTAGGGCAGATATGTGATGGGTGGATACGAGACGGATTACTGTATGTTACATAACATGATTGAATCAATACATGTGAACCATAAAATCTTCATTAATACTAAAAGGACAAACATTTTGAAAATATAATCTTCAGAAGTCAATCACTGACAAACTGTTACATTCAGGTTTTTTTTAGGGTTTCCGGTCAGTAAATATTGGCGATAAGATTTTTTAGGGAGATTCAAGAGAGTTACAGCGTTTGACATAAGCAGCAGTCCCACAGTAAAGCGGTAGTGCGTGATGAACATTTTAACCTAAGAAGCAGTGATGCGTAGTACGGCTCTAGCTTTATCTGTCACATTAAATAATTTGGAGACAATTGTTAGTGAATCATATTTTAAAACTCTAAGGTCATCTCACACTCATGTGGAGTTCTGTATTGGGTTCTAATACCATAATAAAACAACATTTTATTCATATCATGTTAACGTCTGTCAAGCTTATTTTAAATGGTACATGATGACTCTCGCAACTTAATATATGCTAGAACACAACCACTCGTATCACCACATCAAAATACAAATGCTTTTTAATTATTTCTTTTTCAGCCAAGATCAGGATTTGATCCCTATTTGCATGAGTGCCACACAGCAGCTCTTTCAGAAGTACAGTAGAGCCACTGGGGACCCCTTTAAAATGCTCATTATATTAACATTTCGTAAAGCAAAGCTTCAGTTTTTTATCCTTTTTTTGTTTTGTGTGAAGGAAAGCACTCCCACTCTTTTCAAACACGGTGACACACATTTGCCCTCTGATGGAACTTGACAACTGAAGTGTATTTTATTGTGTACATCTAGTTAACAAGGACAGGCATATAGTATTTCTTTCATGCTCTACCTACATAGGCTATTTACCAACACATTACCATTTGAAGCTACATAATAAAGCCACTGGCATACAAACACACATGCACCTCTGTATGTGCATAATATTGCAGTCCAGTGCTGACAGATATAATGTAGAAAACTGGGGCTTTGAGTCCAACCATATAAACTAATAGGGGTGTGCAGAAACTGTCTACAGCTTTGGTATGCCAGTATGGCAGTCAAAATGACATCATCCCAGATGGAAAATATTCTTCCAAGTTGCTTTTAAAACACTTGATGCAAGAGTTAATTGCCACTGATTTATATTCAATCTTCTAAAGTATATTTTTTAAAACTAATAAAAAAAAAACTAATTTGATAAGTGTGCTCATATGTGACTACTATACAATATGTCCTTTTCTTCACTGCAGCTACTGGTTTTAATTCCCAAGATTTCCTCCTCACGGTCACACCCACATTTCTTGCAGATTTCTGCTAACCCTGCCATTAGCGATAGAGCAGTAACCACAGAAACTGATCAGCCAGCAGCTCTCACCAGCAGAGAGATTCTGCGCAAGACGGAGAAACAGGGGTGTGGCGTTTGACCTGCTATCCTCCTAGCAGCTGTGGAAAATACTAAATGTGAATACAGCACGAGAGCAACAGGCACCTTTGGGATCTCCAGTTAGGCTCCATGAAATCTGACCTTCAATTACAACAGAGCGAGCCATCTGTATCATTCTTTAGATTTCATTTCCTCTCCACCTCTACATGTTTATAGTGCTCATGCTCCTCGATGGGAAGCACCATTGTTTCACACAGCACTCTGCTGCTCTTCTGTTATCCCTGGCAGATAAGACGTATAATTAACAATAACAGACAGCAGTGTGGCACTCGAGTTCCATGCTTGACTGTGTTCCCTATAGATTTCACTTAACAAGGAAATGAGACAAAAAGACATCTGTAGCCTCAAGCTAAAAATTGATCAAGTAAGTGAGGAAGAGGAGATACAGTTTCTATAAAATATGCGTTTCCACTATCATAACAACTGGGAAATGGACCAACCCAAATTGAACCATCAGTAACAGTTTAAAATGTGACTAGTTGTGCACAATTATGACGAGGGACCCCAAAGGTAAATGTCAAAATTGCAAGTTCCCACAAATTACATCCAATTGTTTATATATATATATATATATATATATATATATATATATATATATATATATATATATATACACACACACAGTATATCAGCATATTATTATTTTTTATTTCTATTTCAATGTATTACTTGTTCAGCATGATAAAAATGACCTTCGATTGTATACTTGCTATTTTATCTTGAAGGGATGCAGAAGAACAGCCCAAAAGATTGCAGGGTAATTCATCTCAGGGTAGTTAATATTGCTGCCTCATCAGAGGCATTATTATATTAATTTCACACTAATTAATGTAATCCTAAACTTTTAAGATAAATAAGTCAGGAAATGCAACGATCAGCAGCTTTAGGGGGATTAACATAATTTAAACTGCCAGAAGCCAGCTAAAAAGCAACTGTAGGGTTTAAAAGAAAACCTTTGTTGTTCTGTCAGAAATATTCACACACAAAATATTAGCCGTGAAGTGAGTCGATTAGCCACTCAGCCCAATGCCAGATTGTTTTCTTATGCAACACCTTTTCTTTAGCTTATGCCTACATTTTATTATCTTTTAAGGATGTTCAGCAATTCAAATGCATGTTCCTTTAAGATTAGCAACATATTCCACCAGGTGGCATTATGTGCCAAGTAAAAATCCCATTATAATCAAATGCATCTAATGACACCTTGAAAGGGGGTAAACCATATAAAAACTGCCATCTTTCCAAGAGCACAAACAATTTCATCTGTAGTAGACAGTAGAAAAGTTAGGAAACGTGCAAGAATGTTAACTGATTCATTTTAGAAATCGTTTGCAGGATATCAACATATATCAACAGTATGCACAGAATTGTGTAGAATAACGTATGACATACAGATGGACAGATACACCTGCTCCAAACACCCCCAGAAGCCAATACTCTCAATAATGTATGCTAAAAAATGTTAATACTAAATTTCATCACAAACGGGTATGGAAAAATGTAAAGGGTGACATGTATAGGCACCAGGGATAAGTCAGGGATCATCGTGCTCAGCAATAATGATAATACTTACCTCAATCATATCAGAGACATCATGGATGTAATATTTTGCCACAACAGAATTGGTTGCTGCCAGGTTCAACAGGTAGTCGTTTCTAGCCTTGGTGCACTTCAGCTTGTTTTCAGAATACTTGGCTTGTCTCTGCAATGGAGTAACGGCAGCAGCATGTAAAAGCATTGCAGGCTTGTTATTTTGCATTCCTATCAAAAAACACTTGCACAACAAGATACATAGTATCAGTTTTTCAACCACCTGGGTCGCAAATGTCTAGTTCATTATAATTTAAAGCAGGCTGACTCCTTGACCTTGGGCATTTATATTGCAATGGATGCTTCATTCCAACTAACCCTAGAAATACCCTAGTTGTGTTCACAGCATCCTGCCACATGGCCTGAGCACCTGCAATGTATAATGTACTATCACTTGACCAGACTGCTTCCAAAACCAGCATGAAACAACCGTTTCCTATATAACTTAGTTCATGGCACCTGCAGTGAAAACTAAATAAAAAAGGTTCTAGGGTAATCAAGAACATTATTTTTATAAAGTGATTAACACTGATATACGTGCATATTCCTCAGTATGCCATGCGTTTTCATTTAGTTTATTTACAATATGAATCTACAATTATGTGTAATATATGGTGATTTTGTAGCTGTTCAGCTCTGCCGGATTTAGCCCAGACAGAGCATCGAGAGGTTGCACTTGCAAGCATCCGAATCCAACAGGTTAAACCACATCAACAATGTCAATAAATAGAGCCAAAATGTAAATTAATTTTTAACGGCGATCTATAGAATTTATTATTATTATTATTATTATTATTATTATTATTATTATTATTATTATTATTATTAATAAACTAAATATAAAAGTAGCAATACGTATAACGCAATATGGCAAGTTAAACTAATTAGCCACACTTTATACACCTGGGAGTGTACTGAAATTAGCTAGCTGCTTAAAAAACAAAAAGATAACACTAAGAGTGAGAGGATGGCAATTTAAATAACCATTAAATAGCCTATATTTAAATGGTTTCATTAGTCTTATCAGTACTTGCACTTAACTGCTTCAAACTTTGCTGTGTTTTACTACTGCTCTCAACTATAATTATATTTTCTGTATCTTGTACTTGATGTTACTCCTAAAGGAAAAGGAATTCACTTTTTTCGTAATTACTCTTAATTGAAATCATTCGTATTCACTTGCTCTTAATGGAATTTACTCTTATAAGCAAATATTGTTACTGTAAGTTTAACTGCTTAGTCGATCTCGCTCTCAAACTTAATTAAACTGCTCTTCTCTGTAATGTGATATTTTGTAAGAACTGGATAAGGGCGTCTGCTAAGAAAGAAATGCATAATAATAATAAATGCTTTGTGTCAGCAGCGTGTCACGTTTATTTTGCAGACAGTGCCAGACACTAAACTTTATTGAACAGGACTCTTGTATTACCTAATGATCACAGCAAGACAGGGGTTTTCACACCAGGAGACGCCTCAAGCAACTTGTTATTAATTACATAACAAACCGCAGGGACATGGAGAAAGCATGACAGCCGTCACGGGTTCAAAGCTGTGTTGTAATGCAGGATGTGTCAAGGTACCACTTAGCTTAAAGATACCAATTAAAAAATGTTTCAGCCAACCAAGGACTGAGACATTTCACAAATGACTTAATTCAAAGGATTCTGTGCCTATACTGTGTGTGTGTGTGTACATATATATATATATATATATATATATATATATATATATATATATATATATATATATATATATATACAGCACCTTCTCTTTCATCTTCTCAATCTTCTTGACCGAGCTGCGTCTCTGTGGTCGATCCTCGTGCCGAAGCAGGTTGACATTCAGCTCTCCTGACTTGCTGAACTGCTTCTCCTCCTGCTTCTCCGCCTCCTTCAGCTTGCTCTCGGCACTCATACTCTCAGTGTGGTACATGTGGTAGGTTTTCATCACCTACAACGGGGAAACAGTCCTTTGTTAACATCTGAATGTCCTCGCTGATTTATTTCCAAAATCAAACTGGGATATTTTTTCCATGTCTGGGATAAAAAAAAAAGGCTTGTATAAACATTTGTCTTTTGGACTAATTGAAACCGAGAAAGTGAAGTAAAATCACGAAGGCATTAACAGAAAAGTGTCTCTGCTTTCTTATAGTGCTACACTTTAAGTAGTCAATGGTAATTCGTTTATGTGTACAGTATCTGGTGATAATGCACATTTGGTTGAAACTAAGTACCTGAGCTCTTAGTGGTCCCTGTGGACCAACACTGCGATTTACAGTACAGACGTAGGGCATCTAGTTTTGACAGCTTTTTACACTGTGGAATGTTGACCAAACTCAGAGACAATCTTGTGGGTAAAGAGAGAACCCACAGTAGGAGCAAGTGGCACTGAACAAAGAGTGTGGCAGGAATAAACTACCGTCAATGGTAAAATCATAATGGGAAGACAGCTCAATAATACCACTATTCAAATGCACTGGCAGAATTTATACAGTGCAGCATACTCAATTAATGCAAACACGAGTAAGAAAAGAAATCAAAACCGACTCTTTTAATCAACCGAGGCAGCGTTTATGTCATAAAAGTATCCAGTATCTCTATCTGAAATCTGTCCAGTTGGTGTCACATAGGAAACTATTCAAAAAGATGAAACAGAACAAATAGCAAGACTAAATAAGAATGTGTGTTATTTAATAATAAACACAATGGGAGTAAGCCACGTGCTCTCCTAAACCACACTTCTGATCTTGCTGTACGTTTTGTCTTTCGGTTTCATAGCTCAATGAATAACACCAAGTGGACCTTTTGAAATGATGCCCTTCCTGACACAGCCTTCCCTGCTGAATAACAGTTTATACAAAGGGATTTATGGTTCAGTGGTAAACAATATCATGCCTCACATGCAACAGTCAGGAATTGATGGAATGCATTCCGCCCCAGGTTTCCTCTGGGCACACAGGCCTGGGCTACACCCAGCAGAGATCACTGCCCACAAAGGCTTTCACTTTTACCAACATTTAGAGAAAAATAAATGAATCTCATATTACATTTTAAAATCCTACACTAAAGTTTAGTAGTTTAGAGCAGTTTTTACCATTAGCACTATGTATTAACTAGTATTTCCCATCCACTATCAAGGGCCCAGAACCAACATCTAACAGTAATGATATGTTTGCAGTGTTACTTTCTTTTACAACGACCCCCCTTTGTGCATTGTTGTAGTTTTATTTATTTGAAAAACAAAAAAAGTTTGCTGAGGCTTGTGTTATATGTTTCTGTATGGCAAAGTCAATAGCTGACACGCTGTCATGTTTTGATTCGATTAAACTAAAAACAAATTTTGTGTGCTACAAACCCATAACCCATAACCACACACAAAGAACGCCTTTGCTAGCCATCCATCTAATTTCAAAATGTTAGAGCTCTTCTTAGACCTTTATTAAATGCCCTGTTGCATGTTGGATTGCAGACTGCAGGCCTTATTTGATATTGCAAAAACATGAGACCAAATTGTACGTCTCCGTTTCATAACGCAAATGCAAACATTCGTCAAACATCCTCTTAAGAGAAAAAAACAATTCCCACGGATGTGTCAATGCATTAACTATGAACAAAATACATTCACAAGTTTGTGGTTTCTTGACGCTAAGTTTTGGTAACGCTGTTACAGTGTATTGTGATAATGAAACCTACTGTGGAAGGGTACTCTCATTCTGTCAAACTTCTCAGAAGGCAAGCATAGGGGTAACCTAGCAACACTCAAGCACACTGCTGCAATGCAAAGGGCAGGAAACTGATTTGCAAGAAGAATAAGGGTAGCGGAAATGTACCTTGCCTTAGTCACTCTAATCACTTCTCAGTATGAAGCACTTTGTAAGTTAATGGCACATAGCAGGCCTGCATGGCTTTCTAAGCTACCAATGCAAAGGTTTTTCTTTGTTTGTGTTTGAAGTCTGTGGTTTGAGGTGGTAAAAGTACCCTGAACAACATATGTGTTATCTCAAACATGCAGGCATTTTGCAGTCAATCTTCAGATGTATTTGTAGCTAGAGATAAGTGTCTAAAATAAATCTTACATAGACTAGTGAAAATACTGAGCACCTCTGCATTTATTCTACAGTACAACACAAAAAGTGACCAATATCGCCACTTGTACATTATGCTGCTAATATTGTACACATCTATAAAAAGCTTATTAAATTATATAGATATTTTATTCAACATTGTTTCAGCATAACATGCAGATCACTTTTTACATCACATAAAACAATCACTCTTATGCCAAGATAGGCAGATACTAAATCTTTTTGGCATGAATAATTTATAAGTGTATTTTGAGATGAAAATAAGCAGATTGATTCTCTAATAATGTAACTGTAGAAATTCAAGCTACGATTAAAGTTAATGATAAACACAACGGTGGTTCTCTTAGTGACCTATTCTTTTAAGAAGTTGAATAGAAACCTAAATTTAAAAGCATGTACCATCTCAAAGATGCAGTTATGTGTTTAATTTTTTTAATCAGCTAAACCCCCTAGTAAAAAGTATACTATGCAAAGACCTAATATTTTATTATGTCCCCTTGAAATAATAGAATAGCCCACGTTAGTCTTTGTACCTGTGATGTAAATACATCCCAGGTAACATTAATCATTAAATGGTGATCTTCTGTGACTGTCACTCACTGCTTCATAATGTTAATACTGTAGCATGGGGACCAACAGGAAATAGAGCATGAGGCAAGCATGAAAACCTGCCGTTCATGTGACCAAACTGACTGGACAGACCTGATCTGATTTGGAGAACTTTTCCACACTCCTTTTTTGGAACGTGTTCCTCTTGTTCGGCCAAACAGCTCGGTCTGCTCAATCAGCAGCTCCATAAACATGTTCCTGCTCACAACAAACAAGTTGTTGCGTCTCATGAAATGACACTTTAAAATGCATTCTGCGAAATGCTCATAGAAACAGATATTTACCATTTTCTACAGTGCTAAAGTAGGTCATTTAATCACAGTGAAGAGTGCAATACTAAATAAACTGTTCCAGGCATCTCTCAATTTAAATGCAACTCTATTGTATGAGGTAAAATGATAAATTTTATGAACATACTGTAGGTAGTTTGTTTCTAAAAATAAAAAGGTAGGAGTATAAACTGGAAACCGTGAAAGCTGTGCGAGTGTGGGCGGATGAGTCATAATAATTCACGCTTTTTCATTTCAGATTGACCACCATTGAGTAAACTCCTCTGTTCCCAGACACAGTGAATGTTTTTGCAGTGTGTCTAAACACGTTGAAAATGAGAGACTTTGCAGAGACCAACCACACTCACTCAGAAAATATTTAATGCAAGTTGTGCCCTCTGCAAAGCAAGTGAAGAAGTGCCTTGTGCTGATGACATTCCCTGAATCAGTAATCTCCTTTAGTGGTGGTTCACTCTTGGGGTAAATGGAAATGCTGCAGAGGCTTGAAATTTGGCCAGAACCAGCACAGCTTCTTCATCAGTGAGGACTTTTTAGAGAGAAACCTCTGCCTGGTTTGCCCTTCACATTTCCTCGGTCACAGAAGGAGATTGCTGAGTTTTAAGGCTTATTAAGCATTTTTGTCAAGACACATTTCTCAAGTGTGGCTCTATTAACCATGGGATTGCCACCAACGAACACAAACCGCATTACATTTGGATAGTGTTGTTTACTTGGTATGCATGGTCTGTGAAGTTTACCTGAGAGAATGAAATGATGAAATATCTGCAAGATTACAAAAACGAGAATTTCAAATACATTCACAACACTCTTGGGATTTACCAGGATGGAGGCGTGGTTTGGCTTAACCATAGTAGCCAGGTCTTTGTGCCTGATTATTAGGCTACTTCAGTCCTGTGGAGTCAAGTGTGTTCATTGTTGGATAGTGGGCAGGGCTTGGTAAGTGTAACTGTAAAATCGAGTTCCAAATACACATATCGTTTTCTTAATTCATTTTGAACCTTCACTTGTGTTATCCACATCTTTTTATAAAATAACTGAAAGAAAAACACAGATACCTGACACCATCATCAAGGATATTATTTGATAGATTACAGGGCCCTGCTACCCCCAGGCTGCAATGCCATTGGCAGAACTAGGCACATTATCCAGAGCAAGGCCTTGTCTCTATAATGTGTTTGCTGTATTTCAAATGTCAAATTATCTGTCAGACCTGCAGATAATAGATTTCTAACTGACTTAATGATACTCACAGTGTAGAGTTCATTTGTGACCTTCCACAGCTCCTCATGCATCTGCAGCCCAATTTCTTTGCTCTGAAAACAGAATAAAGGGATGTTCAGTCTTTGCATACCATTAAAACACAAAGCGTTTGAAAGCAAAAATATCTTCTTAAAAAACAGAAGCTTGCTTTTCATAGTGCTGTGCACATGTAAGCCCATAGCAACACACTTTAATCAACCCCAAAAGAAAACAGCAGTTATTACAGTACCAGCAGGCCTATGGTCAAAATTGTGTTTCCAGCCCCTTATTCACCACACACCATCACTATTATTCATCATGCCTCCTTTTGTAACAGTTCTCTATCCAATTAGATAACATAAATAACTTCATAACCACTGTACATCAATAAATAAACCCAATAAGGCCTGTTGGTTTTCAAATGCTTGCCATCTCTGCAAAGCAGAAACCACAGCACTAGAAGCAATGAACTGCACAACACAATGCTAAAAGTCTACCCTAATGCCTTTCAGGGTAAAAACACGACCATTGTACAGACTCCAATCCCTGGATCTCAATCCAAATAAATCTGTGGGATGAATATGAACACTTCATTCATGAAACCTTTACTTCCTTCATTGACCTAGGACCATTCTCCTGCAAGAATGGACAACAGTCCTGCAAGACACCTAGAGTAAATGAGGGGTGCTAATTAATCTGCCAATGAGTGTATATGGAAAGTAAGGTACAATTGCA